>NC_044996.1:134704415-134957527 GCF_008728515.1 Papio anubis
AAAAAAAAAAAAAAAAAAAGAATCATCATTTCAATAAATGGTGCTAGAATATCTAGATAATCATTCGAGAAAAAAATGAACCCTGACCTCTACCTCACACTACACACAGTCATTAATTTGAGATAGATCATAAACCTAAACTTAAAAGCAAAAACTAGAAAACTTCTAGAAAAAATCAGAGGCAAACATCTCACAACCATAGGACAGGAAAATATTTTTTTAGAGAGGGTTCAAAAAGTAATAAATATGAAAGAAAAATAAAAATTATATTTATTATAAATTCAAAAGTTCTGCTTATCAAAATACACTTGAAAAATGAAAAGGCAAGCTATACATTGAAAAGAATATTGGGAAGAATATCATACACACACACATACACACACATATGTCTGACACAGGGCTTGGATATAGAATATATAAAGTACCCTTAAAATTCAATAATTAAAAGACAACTCTAAAATGAGCAAACATGCGAACAGAAACTTCTTAATGGAAGGCATACGAATTACCAATAAGCACAGGGAAATATAAATTAAAGCCACAGAAAATACCATTTCATATTCACTGGAATAGCAAAAATTAAAAAGACTGATATCACCAAATGTTGGTGAGGATATGGAGAAACCAAAATAAGTTGTATACATTGCTGGTGAGAGTGTAAAATGGTACAAGTAGATTGGAAAATGTTTTTGTAGTTTTGCTGTATTCAAATGCATGCCTATGCTGTGATCTAAAAATTCCACTCCTAGGTATTTACCTAAATGAAGTAAAAATATATGTCCTCACGAAAATTTGTATACAAATGTATAGAGTACCTTTATTCATAATAGCCCCAAACTGTATACTGCCCAAACGTCCATCAAAAGGTGAATGGAAAAGACATGTGCACGCGAATGTTCTTTGCAGCACTATTCACACTAGCAAAGATATGGAATCATTTTAAATCCCCATCAATAGTAGATTGGATAAAGAAAATGTGGTACATACACACCATGGAATACTATGCAGGTATAAAAAAGAATGAGATCATATATTTTGCGGGAACATGGATGGAGCTGTAGGCTATTATTCTTAACAAACTAATGCAGGAACAGAAAACCAAATACCACATGTTCTCACTTATAAGTGGGAGCTAAATGATGAGAACTCATGAATGTAAAGAAGGAAGCAACAGATACTGGGATCCACTTGAGGGGGAAGGGTGGGAGGAGGGAGAGGAGCAGAAAAGATAACTATTGGGTATTGGGCTTAATACCTGGGTGATGAAATAATATGTACAACAACCCCCCATGACACATGTTTACCTATGTAACAAACCTTCACATATATCCCTGAATCTAAAATAAAAGTTAAAAAGAAAAAAAAAAAAGGTGAATGGCTAAACCAGTTGTGGTAGTTTCATACAGCAGAATACTATTGAGCCATAAAAAGGAGGAAACAACAGGTTCAGGCAACAACACATACAAATCTCAAAATATCACACCAAGCCAAAGACGCCAGACACGAAGAGTAGATAGGTATGAGTCCATGTCTATGGTGGTGAAAGTGAGAAGGAAGGGACACAAAGAAAGTTTTCTGGGGTTATAACAATGTCCTACTAGTTGGGGCTGTCAGTACATGGGCATATGCATCCTTTAAAACTCATAAAATTGT
Source organism: Papio anubis (assembly GCF_008728515.1). Taxonomy (NCBI): domain Eukaryota; kingdom Metazoa; phylum Chordata; class Mammalia; order Primates; family Cercopithecidae; genus Papio; species Papio anubis. The sequence continues at coordinate 134,706,069 of NC_044996.1, forward strand.
GCACTTAGTATCTGTGCATTTCATCTTATGTCAATTTTCCCTCAATATGTTTTGGTGATTCCTAGACTGTTCTCTGAGCTCAGGGGTGGCTTTGGCTGCATCTATCTCATTGTGGTGAATTGTCAGTCACTGCCTGGTCATTTGAAATTCAACAGAGCAAGCTCAGGAATCAATTGCTAACAAAAGTGACTTCCCTTCAGTATCTCTTCCCTCCCATTTTCTACCAAGAGTACATTAGACATAATAGGTATTTTTATTTTTTTATTTTTTGAGACAGAGTTTCACTCTTGTTGCCCAGGCTGGAGAGCAATGGCACAATCTTGGCTCACCGCAACCTCCATCTCCTGGGTTCAAGCAATTCTCCTGCCTCGGCCTCCCGAGAAGTTGGGATTACAGGCATGCACCACTACGTCTGGCTAATTTTGTATTTTTAGTAGAGACGGGGTTTCTCCATGTTGCCCAGGCTGGTCTCAAACTCTCAACCTCAGGTGATCTGCCTGCCTCAGCCTCCCAAGGTGCTGGGATTACAGGCGTGAGTCACGGTGCCTGGCCTATAGGTATTTTTAAACACAGTAAGGTAGTAGCCTTTAACCCAACATAGTTTACCTCTTTCTTAATTTGTTCTTGTTGTTTGTGTCATATGCCTTTTTTCTTATAGTAAAAGAAATCTTTTATCTGTTTTCTCTAAACAAGGTTAGGGAATTTGTGTTGAATTTTATGTATAAGTGAGTATCAAGTTGAAGTTTTGTTTAAATTTCTTATTCTTCGAACTTCAAAATATTTTGCCTTCAAAAACAAAGAATCCCTGCATATACTTCTATATGTGTATTTTTATTTATTTATTTATTTTGAGACAGGGTCTTGCTCTGTCACCCAGGCTGGGGTGCAATGGTGTGATCATGGCTCACTGCAGCCTCAGCCTCCTAGGCTCAAGTGATCCTCCCTTCTCAGCCTCCTGAGTAGCTGGGACTATAGGCATGTGCCACCACATCCTGGTTAAGTTTCTAAAATCTTTTCCTCTGCCTCAGTCTCCCAAAGTGCTGGGATTACAGGCATGAGCCACTGCACCAGCCTATATAGTTATTTATAATTTTGAAGGTACATTGTCAGAGTGTGTTAACGTCTAACATTTTCCTAGCCACTACCATGGAGTAATATCGTATATTAATTCAAATCAGTTGTCAAAGAGTTAGTTATGATATCTTTAATCTAAAATTGTTATTTTTTTTTCCTGCCTCAGCCTCCCCAGTAGCTGGGACTACAGGCACCTGCCACCGCGCCTGGCTAATTTTTTGTATTTTTTAGCAGAGACAGGGTTTCACCGTGTTAGCCAGGATGGTCTCAATCTCCTGATCTCGTGATCCGCCTGCTTCGGCCTCCCAAAGTGCTGGGATTACAGGCGTGAGTAAAATTGTTATCATTAACTACTATTCTCACACTGAGTTTGAAATCTGAGGGTATCCGGGAAGTAGATGGGAGGGGTTGCTTTTGAAGCAACACTTCACAGTATCTCTATTATTGAGATTTTCTTTGCGAAGCGCAAAGAAACATTTTGTCCATCATGTTCATATGCCATTTGTTGTTGTTGTTGTTGTTGTTCAATTCTGCAGCTCCCCTGCCTCAAAGAGACGCAAACATATGGCTGTTTATACTTGTCTGGTTCTGATGGTGAGGGGAGTGTTATTTTCAAGGCCACTAGGCTGTCTTCAGCCCTTGGATACGTGACAGTGGAAGAGACATGTTGACATGTAGACTGAGTCCATTCATGACAAGAACTTACAAACTTCTAGATTGTGAGTTTTCTTGCTTTTGCTAGGCCTACCTTCCTTTCCTTGATACTGACTAAAGGATTCTTTGAGCTATGGCTTATTGCCTTTTTCACTTATTTGTGAGAGCTACTTTTAATGAAAGTGCTTAAATCTAACTTAAGCCTAAACTAAGAGGTGGCACAGTATCTTTAAATAAAATCGGAAATGCTCAAATTCCTCATTTTTTTTATCCCTAACCATGATTCATAATAACATCCTAAACCTTCTCTTTGTATAATTAGGTATTTATATACAACCACAGGCTTTTAAGGATTTGTATGTGTATGTGCACAATATAGGTTCACACTTACATATACTTTATATATATAAGACATATTTTTGTGGAAGTACATTTATAGAGTTATTATATTTACATTGTGTGTGTGTGTATTCTCACACAAATCCATATGCACATTCTTATAAAAACTCTCTGTATTTCCTCTCAAGGTTTGGGAAATAGTCTTAGAATATTGCTTTTCATTCTCAACCAAGAAGTTAGAAAGAGCTAATGAATGAGCTTACTTTGATCCCTTCAAAAATATGCTTAGGAACAAACATAAGCTCCAAGGATGAGAGTGATTTGACACATTTTCTCAATTCTTGCAAAACTGGTTTCTACAGAACCAAGCCTATGCATCAGATACATACACCAGGTCCCTGAAAAACAAGGCACTATTGATGCTCAAGGGATGCTAGCAAAGACTCAGTACTTTGTATCCTCAAATCTCCTTCCCTTTGGATGCATCTTGTTGCCCAAGTTACCACATTTGATTCATAGATTTGGGCCAACTGCATGCTGAAACATGCCGGTTGTGGCCAATGCCAGAGCCTGGAAGAGCAAATATCACAGAAGGTCTATGTCACAGTTTCAGAAATGCCACCTCTGTAGTATTCGCTACATGGGATGCATAATGGGAATGCATGAGACAGGTGGGAAAGAGAGGGAGAAAAGAAGAAAGTGAAAGGGGGTGGGGGACAGAGGACTAAAGAAAGAAGAAGAAGAAGGCAGGAGAGAAGGAAAGAGAAGAGAGAAGAAGGGGGATAGAGTGGAGGGAAGGGTGTCAGAGACTCGGGAGGAAAGTGAATGCTGGAGAAGAAAAAGGAGGGAAAGGGTTGGCAAAAAGGTGGGAGAAGAGTGATGCAAGAAAGCAGAAGTAGAAAGGGACCAGAGAGACAGAAATAAAATTAAGAGAGGGATGGGGAGACAAGGATACTCTTAAAGAAGAGGGAGGTGGAAAAAGAGGAGGAGAGTTGCAGAATGAGAGACCAAGGAGGGATAGAAAAGAGGAGAAAAAGGGAGGCTGTGTGCATCTGTGTGGACCCTGCTAGCAGCTTAGCCAGCAGCCCAGGGCAGCATCCCAGAGCAGCACTGACATGGCCAGTACTGTGAGTACCCTGTCATCAGTCCCGGGGGCTGGTCCTCTCAAGAAATGCAAATCTCAGAGGGTCAGGCTCAGACAGTTAGGGGTCATCCCCCTAATCACCAGGCTGCCTTTCTGATCTCTGCACAAGGGTCCTCTTACACCCTTGAGGAATTGTAAAAAACATTGTTGTTTTTTTTTTTTCTTTGTTGGGGCTCAGGTTTCCAGAAGAAGGAACAAACACATAACAGGAAATGCTCCAGTAAAGCCAGGGAAGGCGTGGGTAGAAAGTAGAGGTTGTAATCCTAAAGCAGAGCCACCCACAGCAGTTCTCACTGCCTTTCCTAAGGTCACAGTCACACCATCTCCTTTTGGTAAACAGAAGGAGGTCCCGCCCAGGAAGGAATAAGACCCAATTATGAAAAACAAATGACAACAGCTCTGAGATCAGGACTCTTTGCCTGGGGTCTTTTTTCTCTACGCAGACTGTGGGCATTTCAACTAGAATTATCAGGTTTAGCAAATACACATACAGATGCCCATTTCAATTTGAATTTTAGATAAATCATGAATAAAGTTTTAGTAGAAGAAATGCTGTTTTAGGATAAGTATATCCCATGCAAAGAGAGGAAGGGAGAGATTCTAAAAAGAGGTGGGGTGTAAAATAAGAAGGGGTAGGAGAGACAGAGTGGCAGAGACAAACAAATGCAATCTCTGGGACATACTGATAGTACAATTATTTGTTTATTTGAAACACAAATTGAACTTGGCGTCCTATATTTTATCTGGCAGACATAGTTTCAGGTCTATTTTTCCCCCTAAGATATTTTTCTAACTTATTTTTACTAATTTCATTTCATTATTTCATCCACCCTTTTTCTATCTATTGGTTAATGGTGGATACTAGGATTTCATCCTCACAACATAGCAATTTTCTACTAAAAGAAAAAAAAAAAAAAAAAGAAAGAAAGAAAAAACCCTAAACTCTCGTCCTGTGTACCAAGGTTTATTTTGTTTTATTTTGCTTTCATACTAGCACCTTCCTTGATTCAAGCAATATTTGTTAGGAGGAAAAGTAAACCATTTGCTTCTTTGAATAACAGAAAACCTGGTGTGTGTTGAGAAGTGGGTCAATTCGTTTACTAAATTGTTGAGTGAAGATCCAGAGAGCAGAAAGAAGATTGGGGAGGGGCAGTTGGGGAGATGAGATGGCACAATTAGATATCCTGTTCCTGTGTGTGTCCTGTGTGTGGGTGGCATGGATTCCCTGTCTCCGAAAGCATTTGAAAGGAGCTATATCACTGCCTTCCTTGAGGAATGGTAAGTGAGAAGTGAGAACAAATGATCTCTAAGATCCCATCTAACTTACACCTTTTTCTGGTATTGATTTTAAAAATGGGCCCATGTGTATTAAGAGCCTTTTCTCTAGTCCAGTGGAAAAACTATCATAGAGCTTCATCATTTTGTAGAATGTCTCCTATCTGCTCTCAGAAGGAATTAGCACAGGAAACTTGGGAATGAAAGAAAATGATTAGGCTAAAATTTTACACTTTCCAGCAAATATTCTCATAGAATATCAGGGCACTATCTGGGCTTTGGAATTATTCAGTCATCTCTTGGTGAAGTGCCAATGGGTTGGGTGGAATATGGAGGTTACAATAGGATAAAATTATGGAAATGTATCAGTGGAAGAGCGAAAATGTAAAGTGATGAAAATTTTAAAAATAACTGGGAAAAGAGTGTCCTGACACCATGGAGAAACAGAAAACCAATTCAATTTGAATGGGGGCATTGTTTAAGGTGGAGTGTAATGTGTGCTGTCCCCCCTCTCCAAAATGTAGACTCTTTCTTGAGCATGTAGCCACAACATTTTAGAACTCAGAAAAGAATTAGCCAGAGGCTAGGCCTTAGAGAATGGGCTGCATCTGTTTTGAATACTTTCAATGCCCCAAGTGTAGGCATTGACCTCCTGTCAGACAGGGCTCCAAACTGCAACCCAAGAAGATATATTGATCTAGAAAATGTTTATACAAGTGCTTATATATGTGAAAATAAATCTTCTGTGCCCTTGGCACATAAGTTAAAGATATTCTAGAACCAAAGCACCATCACATTTTTTTTCTTTTTCTTTTTAAAGAACTGGGATGCAATATAGCATCTGGGGAAAGATAAATGAAGAAAATCCAATACATGAACAGATGTTACTTTACATTTACATGGTACTTCAGACTTTACATATGACTTGGGGTTGGCTACACGTCCATGTGGAATTTTCCCAACATTGCTATGAGGTAGGAATATTAATAACATTTTTCAGATAAGGAAACAGGAACTAAAGAAGTTAAGATCCAGCTAGGGACCAGTGTCAGGGGTTCTGATGTTAAAGTTCCATGCTTTTGTCACTCCACCAGAGGTGGCTTGGTGATGCCATATGACTGACAGAAAGTAAACTGATCTTTACAACCTTAATTTGTCCCCAGACAAGTTACAAAGCCTAATGAAAAGGGGAAAGAATTGCACCACAGTGATTAATTACTGAGTTGTGGCATCAAATCCCTGCTCCATCATTTACTTGCAGTATGACTTTGGACCAGTTTCTTTCTTTTCTCAGCCTTAGTTTTTTTGAACTGTAAAATGGGTTTAATAATAATATTTTCTTCAAGGCTGTTGTGAGGATTGAATATATTCATATATATAAAGTTCTTATTATAGACAATTCTCCACCTGCACTTATTATTACTATTGTATCAAGGCATGGATTCTAACTCTTCAGTGTTAACTTGCACATGAGTCTAGGATGTGGCTTGTGGGCTTTTGTTTGTAAGCTTGCTCTAAGAGATCAGGCACTTTGAAAAAGAAAGGATTAAGAACTTCACCAAAAAGTAATTTATCTTAAAGTCTAGCCAAAGAAATTCCATATAAATATTTCCTAACTATTTTTGAGAAGTGGATAAAAGGATCAGAAATCAAGTGTGACATATAGAACCAAGCATATTAGCAACTGATGTAGCTTGGCTTGCAGGAAATGTGCAAAAAAGAGAAAATGTTCATTGTGATCGTGCAAAGGAGTATCTGTGCTTTGTCAACATCAATTTCGTGTAATGCCTTTACATTTCTAAAGCCCAGGAGATAACCTTGGACTATTAAAGCTAGGATTTTGCTGATAGGACATTAGAAGATGAAGCATTTCATGACACTGTTATTTAATTTGGAGAGAAAAGATAGACTTTGGAAATAAATTAAGGCTACCACTTTCAACACTAAGAGGGTCAGAGCCAGGAGAAATTCTGGAAATGTTTTAAGATCGTGAGAGGCCTATACACCAGGGATCTGTGTGCAGACAGGAAGTGCAGATCAAGACAGTAGCCTTGGGCTCTCAGCTGAACCCTGAATTAAGTAAGTGATAACAACATAGTACAAGGGCATGCTTTCTTTTCATTCCTCTCTCTCTCTCTCTTTTTTTTTTCCCCAAATACATTCTTTCCTTCTTAGGTTAAAAGAAAGAAGATTTCAGTCTTTGAAAACAATCTTTTTTTTTTTTTTTTTCCACTTATTAAGAACCTAGAGGAGAAAGGCAATTGTCCCATGCCTGTCCACTGGGGAAAGGAGACAACTGTTCATAATTTGCTGAGCTTGCAGCAGGAACACCATAAAATTAAACCAAGTAGAAGACTAATTCCACTGTTGGGGACGGGGAAACATTCTAGTAAAGAAGCAACTTGTAAACTTGTAAAATGAGTCATATAAAGTGATGTCTCAAGAAAAATAACTAGTGATATGTAATTTAGGAAATGTAGATGGTTCGTCATTCTAAGAAAATTACTTTATGAATAAATGATACTCAAGGTCATAGTTGAGTGGCATGTCTGGAGGTATAAGTGGCTAAAACTAACTGTACTTAAAGTAATAAAAAAGTATATTATGTTTCTATAAAGCTCTTGGTAATAAAAATCAGTAGGAATAAGCAAATCTAGGAAACATTTTGAAATAGTAGTAATTTGATATGGAGACCTCAATTTTCCAACTCAGGTCCTTTTTATCCTTTTCTATTCATGTTGCTACCACAGCCCCTCCCTCACCCCACTGCTCCCTGTGGCTCAATGCCCTCATATTCCTTCTGCCTTCTGTATTCATTAATTCCCAATCTCAGATAGGAGTCTGAAACTCCAGCACCTAGAGTTATAAAAACTGCTATGAGATGATCATGTTTTACCTCCCCATTTCCAGAATTGCATTTTATTAAAGATCAAAGATTAATGCTAAAGTAATGATTTCACATGACATTCAGGACTGTGGCCAGAAAGTGGGAATATGGAGGAAAGGGAGTTTGAGGAAGAAAGGATCAACAAAAGGGTCTTAATGAAAACATACTACATTAAAAAAAATTCCTTTTCTACATATTTGCACCAAGGCTACTATGTGCTTACTTCAGAAGGTAGAATTGAGCCCTTCTAACAACCAAGCAAGTGAAATCTGCTTTTCTCAAACAGCAAAGAAAGATAATTCTCTGCAATATCTTAATATGGTTTTTCTTTGTTCGTATCTTAAAAACACTTTAAATGGTAAAAGAGAAATTGCTTGTGGTTTAAACATCCAGAGGGCAAGATACTTTATCCTCAACTTTTTGATTTCTTCAAATATTTACAAATTATTCTCAGTAGAAAAATTAGACTTATTTTCTTCACAAGTCTATGAGACAGCCTACATAACATCCTAAAATAAGTGGCCCTGTTGCATTTCAAATATCCAGTCATTGGAGCAATTGGTTGATTTTGGCAGTCTCCATGACTAATGCATTAACTCCAACCTATCAAATGAACTAAAACTGAGTGTGTTTGAATATTTGATCTACAGATAAGCCTATTGGGGGCATTCAAACAAATGAGGTAGACTCGACTTTTCTGGTTCTTTCAGAATACATTCAGGGGAAAGGTTGCACAACAGCTTATTAGAGCCAAGCCAAAAACATTCATTTCAAAAGACTTCCTTTAAACAATATGCTATCTTCGCATTTTGCTAAATTTTGTTACTTGAAATTAAAAGCTTATTAGAAGCAAGTCTTCCCTGCAAACTGACATATTCAATTACAGTCATCTGTTCGAGAGAACAGACTGCGTCTAGACAGAAGAATACCACTGTGGCTTAGAAGGAACACGATGCGTTACAGCGGCTGCTTTTTGGGCTGGGTGGCTGTTTGTATGATCTGCGTTGGGAACACCATGTGATAAACTATTTTGCAGCTTCCCAAATGTGTGTAGGTATGAACAACCTCAATGGCTATAGCCATAAACAAAACAAGATTGAATTATGGCAATGTGGTGGCGATGGGGGAAAAACACATCGGCCAAAGATAAATATGAAACAGCGGCGTTAAAAATGCAAAATAAAAGCAAACAAACAAAACCAGATTAATACAAATTAAAGCCAAGAGTCTATGCTTTATGGGACAAAGAATTCGAGCCTTTGTTCCATGTTCCAGGATCTTAACAACTGTGTTTAGGGCAGGGAGTGTGGAGTTATTTATTCACATGTACATGGAATGGGAACAAGCAGTTGGCTGCTTATAAGAATTAAGCATCTGTCTTGAGAAGCTTCCTCTCAAACAGAGCTGTACTGAGTGCATACCATATGAAAGCAAAGAGGATAGGGAAATTCTGTTACAGAAATTTGTAAGAAAGCAGTCTTCATGTTTTTAAATGTTTAGCCTTAAAAGCATGTCTAGCCTTTCAGCAAGCTACAACGCAGTAGAGATGTTTGATCTTATGAAGAATCTCAGTTTAAATCAATTTCCCTAAAGATGAGTTTACATATGCTATAAATCACACATGCTTTGCAAAGCTATTGCCAGTATGTAAGAAAAGTATTCTGCTCCACCCCTGCCCTGCACCCCACCAACCCTTGAAATCGGTCATCATTTTGAGACTGAAAATGCAATCACTGTCAATTTTCTGGTTTCCATGGCTTAGAAATCTGAGAAGGCAGGGGTTCATTTCTTAGCAAATTTGCCCCCTAGGTTAGAGAAGGAAGACACAAATGAAAGGAGAGGACATGGTGCATGGTGGTTGCTAAGAAACATGCAACTGAACACAGGCTGCCCCTTAATAATGACCAGAGGGGATGTGAGCTGTGATAACATCGGCCATGATAGCTCTGCCTCCTGGCCCAGCAGGGGCCACTGCTGTGGGTAAAATGAAAAGCAAGGCAATCTTGTTAGGGAAAATTTAAGAAGACCTGCAAAGGGAAATGAAAGCCTGAGGCTCTTCCCACACTGAGATGGTGCTACAGGTGCCCTGAGGGAAAAGGCATGCTTTGTGTTATTTTCTACTAGTAATGAAGGTGGATGGGATTAGGAATGATTCACATGCTGCTACTTGCTCACCTGGTAGCTGACAGCATTTCTTTGAAAGACCTGGGTCCTGTGAATTCATTTATCAGGACTCAATGAGTCAACCCCTGTTCTTGACTTAATGAGCCTCAACAAAAGGAGAAATGGACTTTAGCTCTGACCAAGTGAGCTAACTAGCCCCAAATAGCCATAATACAGACATATTATGCCACTGACATGATCAGCACAGCCCAGAAGTCCATAGTGCAGCCTCTGGGGTCTGGGTACAAGTCCTAATCTTTCTAGTTGGTGACCTTGGGTGAGTTACATACACTCCTTAAGCCTTGGAGTCCTCAATGTGTTTAATAGGGGCAGAATAATATAACCTCCATGCATGCTTATTTTCAGCCCGATGCCACTTCTCCCTGTCTACTAGCAACAGACTTCCCTCTCTTAATTTTAGGGAAATCCCTAGCCAACATATGTTTCCAGAGGGGTTTGCCAATGAGAATCCAAACACTGTCGCCAAAACCCACTCCACTTCAGCTACAGTAATTGGTCCAATGGGTGACAATGACTCAGACCAGGCTGATCAGAATCCTGCCATTGGGATTTAAAAACTAGACTGAAATAAAAGTTCAAGTATGACCAGGGGAAGCACTTTTTTCCCAGTGGTGAAGCTGCTAGAGCTACTATTAACCACATTTCCTATCAGTGGATAAAGCTGGACTACAGAGGAAGAGAATCACATTGACAAGTAAACACATGCAAAAATGGAAGAATGAAACTCTTAAGGCCATTTGAATACCTGACGTCAGTTCCTGAGTTCTCCAGGACCATCCTGGTTCTCACCTCGTGAAGATCTAGATGATATTTAGATGAGAGAATGCATGTAAATGCAGTACAGTGACCGGTACAGAGGATTTAATAAATGTTTAAATTATTACTATTGAGTTGGGAAGAATCATTCCTTCTCTCTCAGACTTGGATGAAAAAGTTCTTGGAAGAGCTATTTCTCCCCACCCTATTTGTTAACTAAGCCCCACAGAAAGTGGCATGCCCAGGATGCAGGAAAGGGGGCACAGTGTGACTGCAGAGTGGTGACCTGCAGCTGAGTGGCATTGCTGACAAGCAGACGTCACCCTATCCTACCATCTGACTCACAGAAGTAAGTTGCTTCAATTACCCAGATGTTCCAGCCTCCAAATGGACTCATTCCTAGCAGTAAAGAATTTCAAGGTTTTACCAAATTAAATGCAAACAGCAAAAAGAGAAGGGCTCGAAAGAAGCATTACAAAGATGAGGTTCTGGCCCTGCTTCTGCCACTTGTAAGTTAAAGTCTGCCTTTCGCATTACATTTGTAGCAGCCCTTTAAGAAGTGGTAGAAATGGAGTTTTCCCTGTGTGTTTACAGCACTTTTGAGAAGATCACATCTTTTGACATGTGTGAACTGCAGAGACCTTGAGAATATATGAAGAACTGTTATTATTTTCCTAGAGGGGCAGAGAATTGGTGTTGTGACTGGGGACATTTCTATACATGTAAAGAAGAGAGTTGAATCAAAGATTTAGCCCATCAATTAACATATTGAGCATCTTCTGTGTGTTACACTTGGTTGTGTTACAACCACTGTTCTTGTGATGTTCAGAGTCTGTTCACCGAAACAGACCCAGAGATGAGAACTAAGAGAGCAATGAAATCCTAGAAGAAGAAACAATGACTTAAATCTGGGAGGAGGTCAGGGAAGGAGACACGAAAGAGCTAATATTTGATATGGGTTTTGACTGTTCACTGGGTAGGGAAGAGGAGGCATTCCTGAGCAGAGATAATTATGCTCAAGGAGTCAAGGTGGTGGGAAAGTGCAGAGTATGCTTGGGAAGAGCCAGAGAGACAATGTGGCTTGTGACTAAAACACAAGATGTATTGACGTAGCAGCCTTAACCTTCTTCTGGAACAGACATAGCTAAGGGCAGTTGTACTTCTCGAGATCTCAATACAATTGACTCGATACCTTATGGCCACACCCACTACCAATTTTTAGGCTTGTGCAAATCCAAAACCAAGATTTCTGGGAATTTCTAGTGGGTTACTATTTCCAAGGTTGTTCAGCTCTCTGGATCATGCACATTGACCATTGCCTTTTTGATTTTTGCCTGAAATTCTGCACCTTCAATTTCTATCCCAATAGAATCATTCACATACCTTAACTCACATTCCTGAGTTTAGGAGTCTTTTCTGAAGATTTTGGTCTGTCAAATTGCAGCCTTCCACCGTTTTCCTTGCCGCACTCCCTGGTTTCCCATTATAGAGGCCTTTGGGAATCCAAATTCTTCTTTTCTGTGTGAGGCAGAGAGGAATTATCCTCTGTCCATCTAGGGGCAAAACCTGTTCCTCCACTTGTCTCAGGCCCAGTGGTTTAGAAATGGATTTTTGTTGTTTGAACAGGCATTTTGGATCTCACTGTCCACCCTATGGTAGCTTATTAAAAATACTTCTGTAATAAGAATTCTGATACCTACAAAGGTAATCACAAGTTTTCCATCACTCCACAGACAAGGCAAAATTAACTAAATGAAAATAGTGTGAGTTGCTATGGAGAAGGTGAGAGGTGATGGAAAGAAGAAATGGCTTGGAGACAGTCGTGGTTGCACAGCCAATGCTGTTGATATGCAGCTGCGCAGAGGGAGGGGAGCCATTGAAGGCTTTGGAACTTGGGAGTTTGGCGTTCAATTCATGTGTTAGTGGGGTCAGCGAGAAGACAGGTTGAAGACTGGATGTGAGGGGGAGAGACTAGACGAAGGAAGAGCAGTCTGAGAGAAAAGCAGTCTGAGGCCATCATAATAGTTGAGGACAGAATTGATGAAGATTAGCATGACAGTGAGAGCTCATGCCGTGGCAGCTAGAAAATGAGTTCTATAGAAATCTATGACATTCACAGCTCATTTTCAATTCAAATATTTGTGAATTTCAAGGGAGAGCAACCCTTCCAAAGTTACAGCCTCATGTGCTCATTTAAGTGATACACACATTTTTTTAATCAGGGGAAGGGATATGAGTAATAAACTTAATCAATGGCTGGTGACTTTTGAAATCAATTTTGAATATTATTTCACATGTTTTAATTTTTTAGAAGTCTATCTGGTTTGACTATTTGAGACAGTCACTAAAACTTTCTTAGGTCTTTTTGTGATCTCAAATTCATCTTTGTCATAGCCTATTAATTTACTGCAGACATATCTTTCCATTTACCTAATAAATGACAATTTGTGTTGTATGTTTTTAAAAATTTTATCCTATGCCTTAAACTCATTTCTGAATGGAAGTCTTCCTGTCTCATTAACTTCCCTGTTGTGTGTATTTAGAATCCACTCATAATGTGTTCCTTTCTTCCAACCCCAAATTTGTGAAAATTCTTTTAAGAAAAGACATGCTTATGCATTTAAGATTACATACGCCTTCTAAAAATTCCTCACATAATATCTATGCTCCTTCAAAACCATAAGCTGCAAACACTAGGTCTGATCATACAGGGGAAATAAGAGAGATTTCTTTTTTCTTTTTTCTTTCTTTCTTTTTTTTTTTTTCTAGGCATGTCAATTTTCAAGCTTCTGGGATCCATTTAGTGAGCTGGAGATGATAATGGTTCATGAGATTCTAGCAGCCCAAATCATTAGGAGCTTATATAGTCTTGCTGTCATGGGACTAATATATTTTTGTTGACAACTTGCTCCAGCTTCTCCCACCCAGCTGGCCTTTCTCCTGTTTATTGTCCTTGGGGCCTCCCTCCAAGCAACCCTACTGTTCTCAGGCCCCAGCCCATCTAGCAGGCCGTCATGATGCTCAGACACAGAGTCAGCAACAGCAGAGCTAGGTTCAATTCCCAGCACTCTTCCACAGGACAGAGAACAATTAAATGTGAAAACTCACCTTTGATTTATTAGGTATACTTTGTAGAGTCTGAAATGAAACAAGTCGAGATAGTTCAAGTCTATATTGCTGGCATTAAAGATTTATATACAATTCCAACCAACTCAGGAAAAGGTCTGAGCTATGGATAAGTGCATATTTATAGGTTATTAATGTCTTTGCATTGAGGTAAACTTTTCTCTTAAGTTATATGAATTAACTATAATGTTGAATAGTCATCACCTGAGAAATTTATTGTTATGAATCAATCTGACCCCGAAAGCTAGTGGGAACTATAATCATTATGATAAAGTGATTGAATGGAAGACAATGTAGGGTTTGGGGAGATGTAAAACTAATTTCAAGGTTATCAATATATGCACTGGTGATTGTGTAGCATGTATGCGATGTCATCCCAAAGTATAACTTCATCTACTGTGTGCAGTAGATAAGGAGTTGTAAGCTAAGCAGGGGTCTGACCTCTAGTACTTTAAACCCCATTAATTAAATCTGTGCCAGAGAAACCTATGAAAGCATGTTAGTATCACGGGTGGGGGAACACACACAGATGCTGTCATAAGGCAAGATAGTATTTGGTACTGCTATTTTAAGGATCCCTCCTTTCTACTGCTTCTCTGCAGCCAGCTCTGGAGTGATGTATATTTCTCATCTCTTCAGGGTATATTATTTCTGGAAGGTTCTAAGGCCATCTTTGTGTATAGCTGCATTGCATAGTGTGGAGTGTTTTGTATACCTTAATTGCCAGAAATGCCTTTGTTAATAGTCCACTACCTCCCTATCCTCTCTTCCAACATTGTCTGAAATTTCCATCAAGGAGGTTCTTCCCCGATATTTGACAAGACCTGAAAGAGTTTTGTTTCCAAGATACTCATAAACTGCGACACTACATGGAAGAGGAAGGCACAAATGGGCCAAGCAGAGATGTAATCACTAGAAAGGAGTGAGCCTGAGGAGAAGATCAGCCCGTTGCTACTCAAAATATAGCCCATGGACAAACAGCATCAGCATCTCCTGGGAGCTTGGTAGAAACACAGAACCTCAAGTCCCACCCTGCTGAGTCAGAGCGTGCCTTTTAACAGGATGATTTATGTGCACATGAAATTTAGCACTCACCTTGAAGAAAGAGGGGCAGCACTGTTAGGAACACAGATGGCCAGGCCAAGATGACCCAAGAGATGATTGAAGATTATATTACGCCGTTTTTACACTGCTATAAAGAAATACCCAAGGCTGGGTAATTTATAAAGACAAGAGGTTTAATTGGCTCATGGTCCTGCTGGCTGTACAGAAAGCATGGTGCCGATGTCTGTTCAACCTCTCGGGTGGCTTCAGGAAGCTTACAGTCATGATGGAAAGCAAAGGGGAAGAAGCACGTCACTTGGCTAAAGCAGGAGTGAGAGTGAGAGAGAGAGAGAGAGAGAGAGAGAGAGAGAGAGAGAGGCAGGGAGATGCCATACACTTTTAAACAGCCAGCTCTTGAGAGAAGTCACTATCGCAAGGACAGCACCAAAGGGATGGTGCTAAACCATTCATGAGAAATCCACCCTCATGATCTGGTCACATCCAACCAGTCCCCACCTCTAATACTGGGGATTACAATCCAACATGAGATTTGGGCGGAGACACATATCCAAACTATATCAAAGATAAACAAGCTACTTTGCCAAAGACTCTTCTGGAGCAATATTCTACCCACTGGCTCCCAAAGCAGTCTGACCATCTGATTCATTGCTTACAACTGTACATTTCAAGATCACACCCCAGAGATTCATATTTCACCGATCTGAGGAGGGGCCCAAGAACCTCCATTTTTAGCAAGCACCTGGGGGATTTTCCTGTAACTGGCTGGTATTTGAATCTTCTACAGATCACTCTATGTCCCAACTAGCTACTCTTCAGCCTCCTGAGTGGTCACAGAAGTTTTCTTTTTTTTTTTTTTTTTTTTTTTTTTTTGAGGCGGAGTCTCGCTCTGTTGCCCAGGCTGGAGTGCAGTGGCCAGATCTCAGCTCACTGCAAGCTCCGCCTCCCGGGTATACGCCATTCTCCTGCCTCAGCCTCCCGAGTAGCTGGGACTACAGGCGCCCACCACCTCGCCCGGCTAGTTTTTTTTGTATTTTTTAGTAGAGACGGGGTCTCACTGTGTTAGCCAGGATGGTCTCGATCTCCTGACCTCGTGATCCGCCCGTCTCGGCCTCCCAAAGTGCTGGGATTACAGGCTTGAGCCACCGCGCCCGGCAGAAGTTTTCAATCCTCTGTGAGATTAGAAAAAAAAAAGACCTTGATATATAAAAATCAGAAGGAGATGAGTCATGGAAGGAACTGCTGCTGGTTCTAAGCCACCATTATAAATTCCTGGCCATCCCAGGCATGGTGGCTCATGCCTGTAATCCCAGCCCTCTGGGAGGCTAAGGCAGGCGGATCACTTGAGGTCAGGAGTTTGAGACCAGCCTGGCCAACATGGTGAAACCCGTCTCTACTAAAAATACAAAAATTAGCTGGGCATGGTGGGACGTGCCTGTAATCCCAGCTACTTGGGAGGCTGAGGCACGAGAATCACTGGAACCTGGGAGGTGGAGGTTGCAGTGAGCTGAGATCATGCCACTGCACTCTAGCCTGGGTGATGGAGTGAGACTCTGTTTCAAAATATAAAAAATAAAAATAAAATAAATTCCTAGCCATCAATATCAGGATGTGATTGCTGATTAATCTAGTAACAGTCTCAAATCTATGGACATTTTCAGATTTGCTACCCATGAAAATCTGAAGTTATAGACCTACATTTGGTGTTGCCTGACTAGAGTAATCCAAGACAGCTGATGAGGTGTGAGTCTTTATTTAGAAGCATATTTGTGAACACATATTTGTTGAGGGGAAAGTAAAATGATTTAGAATGTGGGGTGGGCAGAGTGTTGTATCCTCAGTATCACAATAGTGCTTGATTCTGTTGTGATCTTATTAGAAAATTATAAAAATATCTGGCCGGTTCTGGTGGCTCATTCCTATAATCCCAGCATTCGGGAGGCTGAGACAGGCGGATCACTTGGGGTCAGGAGTTCGAAACCAGCTTGGCCAACATGGCAAAACCCCATACCTACCAAAAATACAAAAACTAGCTGGGCATGTTGGTGTACCCCAGTAATTCCAGCTACTCGGGAGGCCGAGGTGGGAGAATCGCTTGAACCCAGGAGGCGGAGATTGCAGTGAGATGAGATTGCACCACTGCACTCCAGCCTGGGTGACAGAACAAGACTCCATCTCAAAAAATAAAAATTAAAAATTAAAAAGAAAGAAAAAAATTATAAAATATCAATGTAGGGCACATTGTTTCACATAGATATTTCTTAAAACAAGGGTCTTGGCCAGGCATGGTGGCTCATGCCTGTAATCCTAATACTTTGGGAGGTTGAGGCGGGCAGGTCACTTGTACCCAGGAGTTCAAGACCAGCCTGGGCAACATGACAAAACCCTGTCTGTATGAAAAAATACAAAAGTTAGCTGGGCATGCTTGTGGTTCCAGTTACTCAGGAGGCTGACGTGGGAGGATCGCTTGAGCCCGAGAGGTTGAGCCTTCAGTGAGCTAAGATCATGCCACTGCACTCCAGCTTGGGTGACAGAGGAGACCTTGTCAACAACAACAACAACACCAATCAACCAAACCACAAAAGGGTCTTTATTGTCTGAAATAAAAAGGAAATTTCAAGCCCCATTTTTGGTCAACTGTCAGCATTTGCCCTCTTTGGCACCTCTTGAGGTTTTAGAAGAAACATCCACTGATACGGTTTAGATATTGCCCCCTCCAAATCTCATGCTGAAATGTGATCCCCAGTGTTGGAGGGGCCCAGTGGGAGGTGGATCATGCGGGTGGATCACTCAAGAATGGCTTAGCACTATCTCCTTGGTGATAAGCGACTCCTTGCTCAGTTAGTTCACATGAGATCTGGTTGTTTAAAAGAGTCTGGGACCTCCCCCTTCTCTCTCTTGCTCCTTCTCTTGCCATGTGACATGCCTACTCTCCCTTCCTCTTCCACCATGACTGTAAGCTTCCTCAGGCCCTCACTGGAAGCAGATGCTGGTACCATGCTTCCGGTATAGCCTGCAGAACCATAAGCCTAAATATACTTATTTTCCCTATAAATTACCTAGTCTCAGGTATTCCTTTAGAGCAATGCAAACAGACTAACATGCTCACCTCTCCATAGTGTCCACTCCTCTCCTCAAGTCACAGGAAGCCTGGGAGCTTCTCTTGTAAGGAAACTTGTTTCACATGCCAACAGAGTTTGAAAATAGTTTTCTTTACTCCAAAGATGCCAAGGTAAGAAGTATAATGCAGGAGGCAAGCATGTGAATTCTTGTGTCAGTCTACCTACTTCGAATCCTACTTGATTCTTCAAAGCCATGATACCTTAGGCAGGTTACCCAGAGTTCCTGTGCCTCACATTGGTACCTAAAAAATGGGATAATCATAATACCTGCGTCACAGAACTGTTGAGAGGATTAAGTGAGAAAATGCAGGGCCATCTTTCTGGTAGATAAAACATTGTCAATCTGGTAGATAGCCCCAAATAACCTCTTTGCCTAGAATCCTGCAAGAGCCCATGGAAGCCAACTGCTAGATACCTTCTTTCTTGGCCTCCTTATTTTCCAGATTTCTCCATCCCCTGCAGGGAAACTGGTACTCGAGTGGTGATGTTGCTCTGTAGTGTAGCCTATTAGGTGAGAACAGGTTTTTCTGCTTCTCTTGCTTACCTCATCTCTCAGTCTTGACCCTACTATGGTTTTCTCTTAAAAAAATTCTTGAGATGACTTTTCTAATTTCAAGTTATAACACATCTGAAATTAACTTGCCCAGTTATAACGCATCTGAAATTCTAAAGGCACTGCCCCCACCTGTCGTGCAAATCCCCTTCCATCTAGTCTCTGGCCTAAAACCAGTTGAGATGGACCCTCCTCCTCGGGAAGTCCTGCCTCTTTCTGAAGGTAGGTGCCTGCTGAATCTGGTCCCTGTGACCCTGTTTGCTCAAATGGCTTCTGCAGTTTTAAGGGGAAGTGGGAATAAGACATGTGAAAAGGGGAGGGTGGAAACTGAAATCTTAAAAGACAAAACAAATGAGCGCTGAGCCCCCAGCTTGCACATGTAAATCCATGGGAATCAAAGGCTTGCAGAATGGTGGCAGTAGTCAGCTGTCTAACTGGGAGGATGAACGGTATGCTATGTGCTGGTTTGGCTGAAAAGACTGTCTTCCCTAGTAAGCAAATTATTGATTATAAACTGTTATGATTCCTTCGGAGCCATTGTGGCCAACCATATTATTCCATCTGCTTTAAATGCCTGCTGTGTTCCCATGCCAAAACCCTTATGAAATTTCCACTGGAAAAAAAAAATGAGTAGCAAATTCAGGTCTCAGTGCTCATATATAATTTCAGATTTCATTAATAGTTATTAAATATATGCCCTGAGGAAGGATAAAGTTCCTCATATGAATGGAAAGAGAATTGAATTTATAAATAAGGTGACTCTGTTTTCGAGGACTGTTCATTAGACATATGCAGTACTCACTTGAAAAGAAAAAACATTTAAATGAAAGGTGTTTAAAATCTTACAGGATACAAAACAATGCAATGTTGGGAAAAGATAAGCTTGCTCAAAAAAATTTTAAAAATGACTAAGTCGGAAACATTTCTCTCTGCCTGGAGTTTGAAAATGAACTTTGGGGGAAATTCAAAAAAGTTGTAAAATATTTTTATATTGTGTCCCCAAAATATCCACATCTAGAAAATAGTGATGCATGTATTGGTACGTAGCAAACTGGATGCTAAAAAGCATGTCGAAAATTGATATTAATCTTCTTTAAAAGCTACAATTATAAAAATACTAAAATAGGCTATTTAAGTAATTTTGACTTAGCAAAGCCCTTTGAAGTTTTAGGCTACTAAGCCACATAACCTGGACAATATCTTCTGTAGTGGGAGTTGTCAAAAGTCCAAGTAAAAAAATCAAATTCTTTTCAGACCCGTCACAAATCTCCTGAAAAGCTGAACAAATGGTGTAGTTCTAGCTTAATGTGAATAAGCAGATAGAGAAGGTTTGAAAAAGATAATTAAGTTAGCAAAAGTTTGGAAGAACAAAGTGGTTGGTTTAGTTTTTGTTTTTGTTTTATTATGAGGGCAAATAAAATATTTGCCTGAGTGCTGAATTCCTAAAGAGAGATATTGTTGAACTGAAGAGATTTTTGGATCAGGTGAGTTCTCTGTTATTTCCACTGAGTTGTCTTATTAGAAAAGAATAGACAAGAGAGTTTTTTTTTCTGTCATCTGTCAGCCTGCTGGTACATCAGCTGCCACCAGAGATAAAATGTACAGAATACCTTCAGACATTGTGGGTTCAAATGTTAGCTTTTCTCTCTAAAAAATGTGCCCTGCTATATTTTATAAGAAAAATTGCTGTTGTAAATAACTTAACATAACTGTTGAAGCAATGAAGAAAATTTTTCTATTTGAATTTTATATCATAAGACCACCTGAAATGAAATTTTATCTTTTAAAATAAACACTTCCCAAACAGAGAAAGACTCAGATCAATTAAGCCTTCCCTCCTGCTTTATCTCATTTTCATTTCCCGAGTGAGCGAGGTGCACTGTATGATGGCGATGTGATTAGCTGGGTGTGTGGGACCAGAGGGCCATTTTCTATGGCCCTGCAATCTCCAGAATCAGTCCAGGGTCTAGGGAACCTTTCCCTTGGAAAGTTCACATTATCTCAGATGAAAAGTCTCATTATTCAGAAACAGTAATTATTTAGTTGCAAAATATATTAAACATAATTCTTATTTTTATTGTTTTGCTAGGTAGCTAAATTCAAAGTTGTCACCAAACATACGAAAATGTTGGGTTTTATATTACCCTTAAAATATGTTTTTGTATAAGTTTGATTCTAAGACATGTGATTTTTACCACGCTGTTGCTCATACCAACAGTGCAACTCCAGAGAACTTGCAGGAAAAGTCTGACCCTAAAGTGACATTGATATAAGGGGATAAGCATGAAAACACTAGTGTAAATCCTATTTAGCTAGCTACAAGTTGGACTGTGGTTGAACTTTGTTTGTAGATTGATGATTTAAACAGAGATGCTTTGGAAAAATAAGCAAAAAGCAAATGCAGATTCAAATATGTCCCCCATTAAGACATAGAGCAGTAAAAGTGATTCATGGAGAACATTGTAGAAAACAAAAATCTACCTCCCTCCCTAGAACAGTAACAAAAGTAGAAAACCTGAAGAATATTGAAACATTTTCATTGTCCAGTATATAGATTTTGTTGTTGTTGTTGTTGTTCAAGAGTTGCTGATGGGAGATAGTAACTAACCTGACAATGAGAATGGAAAAATTAACTGTGAAAACCAAACAAATTAAATGTCAGATGATGCTTTCATGTAGCAAAGGGAGTTATCTGTCATTTCTCAAGAAGCATAAGAAAAAGAACAGATTTACCCACTACTTCACGGCAAACACATTTGGTAAAAGGCAGACTACAGCATGGCTAAAACAGAATCTCACCACCCCGCAAGTCAGGGGTCGTTATCGACAGCATAAAAGCTCAGGTGGCAGCTGTGGAATTCCAGATGAACTAGGAAATGTGGAGTGAGCCAAACTAGTTCAGCGGGAAAGAATGTCAACAATTTCCCCATGGACGCCTGGGAGCCTGTTGTGAGCACATCTCTTTATAGCCTTCAGAGAAACAGAGGCACATGAAGAACAGCCCGGGGAACTGAGAAAGAGTTCCAGAAAGTTTAGAATGTCAGAGATGGCCCACTGAAGTAAAGAAATATGAGAACAAAATTGAGGTGGGGAAACTGGTGGAAAGGAGACAGTTTGCTTCTGTTTTCTGTTGCTAAATGCTTTCCTGTGCTTGCCCGCCCACATGCTCACAACTTATGAGGAAGCAAGGAAAGAAGCTGCACTTTGCAAAAAATATCTAATGAATAGAATTCCACTCTGTGATGTGAATCTGTCACTAATTTTCTTGGTGACATGACACCACCTTAAGAAATGAAATGAACAAGAGATCCAGGATATAATCACATTTCTCTGTATATGCACACATACAGCTTCATATGGACATGCAAAATTAAGAGCATACAGCATACAGCCATTTATGACATAGGACATTTCTATAGTTCATATAAATTAAGCTCCTTTGGAAAGAGAAAAAAATCCCATGCTACTTATTTATGCAAGTGTTTTCAAATAAGTTTCTCTGACTATTTGATAAGTGTAATGTAATCATACACAAACGAGCAGTGAAATTAGAAATAAAGACATTGCATGTTAGGAGCAAAGTAGGCAATTTCATAAGGAGCTTTTAATTCTGAGAGCATTTCAAATGGAGTATTTGAATTGACTTTATCTACTGAATATGCTAAATCACAGTGAACAAAGAAAGACAAGTACAATCGTGTAGGGCGTGTGGACTTGTAGCATTTCCAAGCAGGGAGGACCTTTGGGAGTCTCCAGTCCAACTCCCTCCTTCACAGACAGGAGCCTGAGATCACAGACATTCCTACCACGTGAAATCACACATACAAGCTTGGGTCAAGGCTATGTGTCCAGTCACTTATGTGTGCATCAGAAGGGGGAGATAGACACACACTCAAACACACAGAGAAAGAACATGAAAAACAATGCAGCATGCTCTTGTGGCAATGTACTCTCCTGGAAGAAAACATACAGGTTTTGCAGAGAAGAGGGATTCATCAGATGTAAAGTCAGGCCTTTCTGTTGTGGGCTGAAAGCTCAGGGGCGTATATAGATTTCCGGATAAGCTAAAAGTGACAAGTGTGCAGAATTCACTTGCAAAGGCTGCCAGCAGTTTCCCGGGCATTGGACCCAAGTTGCATTGTCATGTTACCTATCTGTTGTCCTAAGAAATTGAAGGTGCTCTCACCATGTTTGAAAACCCCCCAAATTAAAATCACCTCTATGACATGAATACCAGGAGCACTAGATCTCAGTCTCCATAGCATTTTCATTGCTCCCTGCATGCAACCAGACAACTTAGCATGGTGGTCCTTGAACTTGGGCATCAGCCTCAGCTGGAGGGCTTGCTAAAACAGATTGTTGGGTTTGACCCCGTCAGAATTCCTGACTCAGTAAGTCTGGGTGGGGCCTGAGAATCTGCATTTCTAACAAGTGTCCAGGTTGTGCTGCTGCTGCTGCAAGGATCACACTTGGATCCAGCACACTGCACTAGCACAGTTTAGGTTTGCTGAAATTGGATTACCGAGTTGATGGATGAAAATGATTCTCTTTTATTGGACCACATAACGGATGTGTGCATCTGTCACCTGCAGATGAAAGTGGTGGCAAAATATGAGATTTCTAGCATTGCCATCAGGAAAATATTGACAAGCATCATTAGGAAAATTTTCTAAAGGGGGGTTTAAATGATCTCCATGTGCAAGATCAATGGGATGGAAGATCTTTTGAAAAGTTGTCTCATCGATGAAAACGAAAATGAATACTTGCTGCAATTGCTGAGGTTTATGCATGCAGTTCCAAGAAGTTTGGAGAATTTTTAAAAGTCATTTTTTTGAATTAAATTAAGTATTTCTGAAACTATCTCATTAGAAAAGAACTTTTTCATTATTGAAACTTTGCATCTGAACTCTTACTTTTTAAAGTATTACATGGTTTAAGCTGGATGTTCTTTTTATTGGATTTTACTTTTCAACAGGAAATGGAACTCTATCAAAATAAGGAAATAAATGTTCTGCTTACATGTGCTGTTCTGAACAATGTAGTTATATATAAAAGGGGGTTTCTATTTTTACTAACTCAATATGTACCAGAAAAAATTAATAATTTAAATACAGATTTGAAGGCAACTCAAAATTTTATTAATCCTAATAATGATTTTAAACCATATTAGTGCACATGAATTGGTCTCATAAGTCACTTTATTTATTTATTTATTTATTTATTTATTTATTTATTTATTTTTGAGACAGGGTCTTACTCTGTCACCTAGTCTGGAGTGCAGTTGCGTGATCTCGGCTTTGCAGCCTCCACCTCCTAGGCTCAAGTGATCCTTCCACCTCAGCTTCCCAAGTAGCTGGGACTACAGGCACATGCCAGCATGCCCTGCTATTTTTTTTTTTTTTTTTTTGTATTTTTTGTAGAGATGAGGTTTTGCCATGTTGCCCAGACTTGTCTGGAACTCCTGAGCTCAAGGAATCTGCCCGTCTCGGCCTCCCAAAGTGCTGGGATTTCAGCTGTGAGCTACTGCACCTGGCCTCATAATTCACTTTATATTGTGCATTAAAACTAGTTTATCTATCAAGACAGATAGAAAGTGTCCTTGTTCTAAATAGGTTTATTTATTCTCCTTATTACCCTCATCTGAATCTGTAGGCCACTGACAAAGAGTTTTGTCAGGTCTCCAAATGACTCCATGTTTTCTTGAAACCGGTCTTAAATAGTACTTTTTCTATGTTGCTCTCCTCCAAATTTAACTAAAAGGGATTTAACGTCTTGTTTGTAAGCTTCAAGAAAAGCTGCAAAAATTTAAAGAATGCAAATTAGAAATTATATCCATTTAACAAGCAAATGAAACAAACAATTTAAAATGTGAACACAGTTTGCTGCTTTTTCACTGGCAGGCAAATGATTATGTTCCCACAATGTAACCATGTCTATTTTGAGTCTTTTATCCTGTAAAACACTAATTCCTTTCTCAGGAGGTCCCAAATAGAAAATACTCCTTTTTCAATGGACATTGACAACACTCATGTATGCTATTCTTATTACACACTGATGAAGGTATAGCTAAAATCACGCAATCTTGCTAGTAATTTCACTTTGGAGATTTGTGATAAGTCATTGCCATAGAATGAGACTTTGAAGACTTTAGTCCTAAGCGAATGCTGTTACTCCATTTTGTGTAACAGTTTCACATTTGAAGGAGATCGAGGAAATGCTGGCGACGCAGGGCTGAGGCACAACTTTGATGTGGGGCCTCTTGGTAGTGGGCCAAGTGGTTCTAATTATTTTCAGAACTTTCTCCTGCAGTGGGAAGGAGTTGGAAAGAGGATCACATAGGCACACAAATCTGGTTCCCAAAGTGAAGTGAGATGAGAAATGCTTCTGGTGATCTATGCCAGTGACTGGTGAGATAACCTTCCTTCCTTCCCCTTTGTGATGCCATTTTCAGCAGGATGCTTCTTCCTCTGCTCACCTGGAGCACCTGTGACTTCTCCCTCCCTAGGCAATGGGGAGGGAGTGCCCTGATGTTTCTTCACTGCCTCCTTGGTCTTCCCTTGACCCCGCCTTCCACCACTCCCCCAACCCCATTTGTTTCTTAGCCACCTCTGTCATTTACATCACTGTGTTGCCTGCCCCATACAGGAATCTGCACCCATTTCATTTGCACAAGTTCCCATTCTCAACTCCTCTTTTCAGAGACAATTCAGCACTCAAGTTCTCTAGCATAAGAAAAGCCTGTGTGGTTTGTAAAGCACAATTTACAAACAGATACAAAAAATTTTCTAAGTGAGTGAATTCCGTTGCTTGATATATTAGGCAAGAAGAGGCCAAGTGGGAATCTGGGTTGGAGTCGTCCTCTGACTCCTGAGGACACTGGTCTTCTCCTAGCGGACTCTCTCACATAGTTGCTGCTGGTTTTGCACAAGCCTCTCTTCCAGGTACACACAAACTTTGTTGATGAAATCCTCATACCGTTCTGAGAAGCATTTTTCCCAACCAATCTGATTTTGGAGTTGAACACATTGCGTCAAGTTAATCACAAATTACATCTGTGATAGATCAATGCTCAGTGCCTGACAATGTCCTGGATAGTCAGCCAAGGGCAGGTGAAGGCTTTCACTCAGGGGGGAAGTAAGAGAGCACACTGCCTTTTATAAATCTACAATTGCGCCATTTCTGCAATGGTTACTGCAAATACTGCTCACGTTTCTCTTTTCATTCTTCTGCTGGTTTGCTTAATTGAATCCCCCTCTCTCTAAAGATATAAGAATGTAATATCACTTACATTCTTTATTCCAAAACTGTAAAATGGCTTTTGTTTTCTTGGATATGTCTCAGATAGCAAAGAAAATGAAAATTTTACATTTCCTTTTTATACTGTCCATCTCATAAACATCCTTTTGCACAGGTATAACTTGGGAGGGGAAGTATTAATATGGAGTTGTCTTTGTCTTATCAAAAAACAAAACAAGGTCGGGGTGTAGTGGCTCTTGCCTATAATCCTAGCACTTTGGGAGGCGGAAGTTGGAGGATCATTTGAGGACAGGAGTTTGAGACCAGCCTGGGCAACATAGGGAGACCCCATCTCTACCAAAAATAAAAAATTAGCTGGATGTTATGGTGCCTGCCTATAGTCCCAGTTATTCAGAAGGCTGAGGGAGGAGGATTGCTTGAGCCTAGTAGTTCCATGCTGCAGTGAGCTATGATTACACCATGTCACTGCACTCCAGCCTGAACGACAGAGCGAAACCCTGCCTCTAAAAACAAAACAAAACAAAACAAAAACAAAAACAAAAACTAAACAGAAAAACCCCATCATTGCCATAGTGTCTGTTAATCATTGTGACAAGTCCGTAATTGTCTTGCTTGCTCTTCCAGCTGGGCAGAATCTATAGAATATTTAAACCAATCAATACCTCCTGCCTTGAAACGAATTGTCTAAGCTTTGCTATCATGTTATTTTCTATGCTATTACTTTATTTTCTATTAATAACTGTATGAGTGCCTGAGAACAGAGGGAAGTTATTTTCTTACCACACAGCTGATATCAACCATTATCTCTCACTCAGAACGACAGACAACAAGGAGATGATTCCTTTTACCAAAATGTAAGGCTAATAATACATTTAAGTAAATTGTTTAGAGAGTCTAACTATGTAGATCCCATGTTCAGTGCCTTCATTTCATACACACACACACACACACCCACACACACATCTGTGCACTAACGAATTTTCTATAGGTGAAGAATATGCTGCTTTCCTCAGTTGTTTATACCTTTTTTTATTTAATCAATGATGCAGTATTCAACTGGGTACCAATAAAGTTTTGTTCTCTGACCAGGTACACTAGAGTGCTGGAAGATTGGCTCTAATCCTTCACCGCTTTCTGTATCTCAGCCCTTTGCCACGGTACATTGTGGGCAGGGTGTACTTCTCTGCCCCTTGTCTTGGTCACATGACTTGTTTTGACCCATGGAATGAAGCAGAAGTGACAGCGTACCCATCCTAAGCCAAGGCTTCAAGAGGTCTTATGTGTTTCCACTTGTTCTCTTTCAACTCTGCTATTGCCATAAGAAGGACATGCCTGGGCTAGCCTGTCTGTACAAAGAGGAGGATGACAAGCACTTAGAGTACAGCTCTCCCCACGCCAAGCCCAGGTTAGCCAACCCCCAGTTCATTGGCAGACTTGGGAGACATAATAAGTGATAGTTATTCTAAGCCACTATGTCAGAAGGCGGTTTGTTATGGGAAATTAGGTAACTGATATATCATTAAGTTGCCATGAGGCAGGTTTGGTTTACAGCACTGACTGGTAGTGGTTCATTTGATTAGCTTAGTTTTAAATTTGATATAATGATACGTTAATATTAGTATAATCTTAGGAGAATCACAATAGAAATAGATTGGCTTTAATTTCCTACAGAGTAAGATGACTCTATATTCATAGAGAGGAAAAATTCCCTTATCTTTCAGAACTTCAATGTTTGTGCATCTGTAAAACAATAACTACAATATTTACCTTGAAGAGTAGGAATCCATGGATAAAGTATGTGATTTACCCAGCATATGGTAGAACAACAAATAAATGTTAGCTATTATTTTTATTCAGTACAATCTGTGAGAGAAAGTCTATTAATAATTGGGTCATTATTTGTATTCCTTTTTCTTTTACTTCTTTTAATGTTTTGCTCCTTTTCTTCCGGTTTTACTTATATAACTCTTCTCTTTTCCTTGCCCTCTTAAAAATTCAAGTATAAAGTCTACCATTCTTTCTGCCCAGGGTCCAAAAGGATGATTTACCCAAAATGGAAAGACCCACTGAGTTATTTATACTACTCTGGACACAAGTTTCATGTTATGGATATATTTCCAAACACAAACACAAAGTTTTCTGTTGTTTTTTTTCAGTATCGGCTCACTGCAGCTTCGACCTCCTGGGCTCAAGCGATCCTCCCTCCTCAGCCCCCCAAGTATTTGGGATCACAGGCACATGCCACCACGCCTGGCTAATTTTTTGTATCTTTTGTAGAGGCAAGTTTTGCCATGTTGCCCAGGCTGGTCTCAAACTCCTGAGCTCAAGTAATCCACCCGCCTTGGCCTCCCAAAGTGGTAGGATTACAGGTGTGAGACACTGTGCCTGGCCTCCAAACACGAAGTTCTTTTGAAAGAAAATCAAGCAGAGCAGATCACTAAACGTATTCCTTAAATATGTTCTCTTTCCTCCCCTATCCTCCATAAAATCCCGCAAATAAGTATCAGATATAAGTGAGATGCTTCCTAATTTAAACCCATGATCCACTGTGTAGGAAGCAATGACAATAGCAAGATGTTTACTTTCCTTTATGTTGTAGCCACAGAAGTGATCTCAGTTTAGATAGGCTTGTCAAATGATTTTGTCAAGAGTAGGCAAACTTTTCTGAAAACGGTCAGATAGTACATATTTTCCGCTTTGTGGGTCACATAGTCTCTATTGCAAATATGCAACTCTGCCATTGTAACATGCAAGCAACCATAGACAATATGTATAGAAATTTACAAGGCTGTTTTTTTGTTTTGTTTTGTTTTGTTTTTGCTCTTTTTCTTTCTTTCTTTCTTTTTTTTACTATACTTTAAGTTCTAGAGTACATGTGCACAATGTGCAGGTTTGTTACATATGTATACATGTGCCATGTTGGTGTGCTGCACCCATTAACTCGTCATTTACATTAGTTATAGCTCCTAATGCTATCCCTCCTCCCTCCTCCCACCCCATGTCAGGCCCTGGTGTGTGATGTTCCCCACCCTGTGTCCAAGTGTTCTGATTGTTCAATTCCTACCTATGAGTGAGAACATATGGTGTTTGGTTTTCTGTCCTTGCAATAGTTTGTTGAGAATGATGGCTTTCAGCTTCATCCATGTCCCTACAAAGGACATGAGCTCATCCTTTTTTATGGCTGCATAGTATTCCGTGGTGTATATGTGCCACATTTACTTAATCTAGTCTATGTTGATGGACATCTGGGTTGGTTCCAAGTCTTTGCTATTGTGAATAGTGCCACAATAAACATACGTGTGCATGTGTCTTTATAGCAGCATGATTTATAATCCTTTGGGTATATCACCCAGTAATGGGATGGCTGGGTCAAATGGTATTTCTGGTTCTAGATCCTACAGCAATCACCACACTGTCTTCCACAATAGTTGAACTAGTTTACAGTCCCACCAACAGTGTAAAAGTGTTCTTATTTCTCCATATCCTCTCCAGCACCTGTTGTTTCCTGACTTTTTAATGATCACCATTCTAATTGGTGTGAGACGGTATCTCATTGTGGTTTTGATTCGCATTTCTCTGATGGCCAGCGATGATGAGCATTTTTTCATGTGTCTGTTGGCTGCATAGATGTCTTCTTTTGAGAAGTGTCTGTTCATATCTTTGCCCATTTTTTGATGGGGTTGTTTGATTTTTTCTTGTAAATTTGTTTAAGTTCTTTGTAGATTCTGGATATTAGCCCTTTGTCAGATGGGTAGATTGCAAAAATTTTCTCCCATTCTGTAGTTTGCCCGTTCACTCTGATGGTAGTTTCTTTTGCTGTGCAGAAGCCTTTAGTTTAATAAGATCCCATGTGTCAATTTTGGCTTTTGTTGCCATTGCTTTTGGTGTTTTAGTCATGAAGTCCTTGGCCATGCCTATGTCCTGAATGGTATTGCCTAGGTTTTCTTCTAGTGTTTTTATGGTTTTAGGTCTTACATTTAAGTCTTTAATCTATCTTGAATGAATTTTTGTATAAGGTGTAAGGAAGGGACCCAGTTTCAGCTTTCTATATATGACTAGTTACATGGCTGTTTTCTAGTAACACTTTGTATACAAAAACAGACGGGCTATAATTCACAGACAGCTGGTATAAACAATAAACTCTAAGACAAAAATAATGATGATATTAATATAAAATTAGCAACACTAAAGTTCAAATATGTTCCTAATATAATATCTACATTGTATGTAAATATTTCTTGGGTTTATCTTTTAAACCTTGTAATTTTTTTTAAAGCTCTGTGTATGATAATCATAAGGTTAGATTTTACTTATTGTATCTATCCTCAGGTCTGAAGTTTCTCAACATTTACAGAACAGAATTTCTTGGCACAAATTCTGCCTGGCAGGCTGGTTTAATTCAATTTCTGTCTAATTGTTCTGTGTAGGACTTTCATTCTGCTATTTCTACATATCTCAACATTGGGTCTATGTGGCACCCATGTAATAGTATTTCCACCTATTTGCATGTTATGCCATCCTATTTTGTTGGTGGCCATATTGGACAATATACTTTTTGCTTTCTAAATAGTAGTCAACAGGAATATCAATGGTAATATATATTTTTCCCACGGACTTTTATATAGAACCTCTCCTTGGCTTCTGAAACCTTATAATGAAGGCATACTCGAACACCATTTTTATTTAGCCCTCATCATGTTAACAGGCTCTCGCACAAACCCAGTAATTACTGTGGTTCACTCTTGTGGAGACTGGCTAACTAACACGCTCAGCCCATAAGAAATATATTAGGGAAAGGAATGCACATTCTCTGAGTTCACACTCACCCAGTTGCCCAGACATGCTAAGGAAGTATTCATGTGTGAGCTCAGTTTGGTGTGCAGATGTTGGAGAATGGTTTGTGAAGACCTCCATGATAGCATCAAGCCCGCTTCAGAGTGAACTAGCTCAAGATGAATTTTTTCCAGGTTTTCGTCATTAAAAAGGTTTCATTTACCAAGATGGGTTTCAGCAATCTCACAGTGTGACATTGATTTTATTGTGTAATTTAATCTGTACTTAATTTCAAAGGGTGGTATTCAGAGATAAAGCTAGACTTTGCAGTATATTCCTCTTGTGAGGCACAATGCAGGTTCCTTCTGTCTTCCAGAAGAAATGATTTATCATGTAGTATGCTATTGATCAAGCCATAGGATTTCCTTTCATCTCTTAGCTTGTCTGTATTCAGTTTTTAAGACTCTTTTCTTTTACTGCCCATATTTTTATTATTTTTGGTTTCAAACCATTATAGCCAAAAATGTTGCCAATGTGGGCTTTTTAAAAATTCTAGTTTATCACTGTTAATGTAAAGAGTGAGTCAAAAAATTCATGTGAAACTGGAGTCCTGGTTTGAACAATAAGCATGTGTAGAAACATCAGTGTTTTTAAAAGTTCACTTCCCAATACCATATGAAAATAAACGGATGCTTTTAAAAGCAGAATTTGTGTAACAATTGTTAATAAAAAGCTAAAAGCGGACACAAAACTCTTTCATCTAGGAAGTATGCTGTCTAATATCATGGATGCTAAAAGACAAAAAAAAAAGAAGAAAGAAAGAAAGAGAGAGAGAAATAAAAAGAAAGAAAGAAGAAAGAAAGAAAGAGAAAGAAAGAGAGAGAGAGAAAGAAAGAAAAAGAAAGAAAGAAAGAAAGAAAGAAAGAAAGAAAGAAAGAAAGAAAGAAAGAAGAAAAAAATAGACCAAAACCAAAATGAAGCTCAAATCTCAGAAGCAGAATCTCTTGCCTTAGGGTCTGAGCAGGGAGAATACACTCAAACACCCAAGGGGAGACAGGCAGGGGGCAGCCCTGAGGGTACTGATGGGACATAAGAAAAAGACCAACAATCATGCCACAAAGGCCCCATCGGCTCTGCCTCTGTCTTGGGCAGACAGTTGGTCATCTCAAGCTCACCAGGAGCAAAATTTTTGTCACACCTGGAGAGGGTGTGCTACTATCATCTATCTAGTGGGTAGAGGATATGTAGGGGACTACTACAGATCCTGCAACCTACAATGCACAGGATAATCGCCAAGCCTGGCCTGGAAAGTGGGGCTGGGGGTGGTGGTCTATGGTGAACTGGAGAGCACAAGCCTCCCTAGAGGAGCAACATCTCCAAGGTTCCAGCTGATGTGGTCATGTGGGAACGTTCCATGCAGACACAGAACCAAACCAAACAAGGACCTGAGACTTGTTCAGAATACAATGGGATGACTTCAAATTATATTTACAGGCAGATGAGAAGAATCAAAGTATCTTAAAATATTTTGCCAGAAACACAATAAGAAGAAAGTTGACTTATTTCAATGCAAATCAGATTAAAGAACTGGGTAGGGCTGGACATGGTGGCTGTCACCTGTAATCCCAGCATTTTGGGAGGCAGAAGTTGGAAGATCATTTGAGGCCAGGACCTTGAGATCAGCCTGGGCAACATGGTGAAACCCCGTCTCCACAAAAAGTATAAAACTTAGCCAGGTGTGGTAGCATGCGCCTGAGTCAGGAGGCTGAGGCGGGAGGACTGCTTGAGCCCAGCAGGTCAAGGCTGCAGTGAGCCATGATCGTGCCACTGCACTCCAGCCTGGGTGACAGAGCAAGACCCTGTCTCAAAAAAAAAAAAAAAAAAAAGAGTTGGGTAAAGAATTGGATTTAGAGTCACATGTTGACACAGTGATGCTAAAACACAGATGTCCTTTGGGGCTCAGGGCACACAACCTGGGTGAGAGCAGCCTCTATGTCCCACATTTTAGGTTACGCATCTAACCCATAAGGCTCCATGTTAGCATCCTCAGTCAGCCTGTAATGGAAATTCAATGGAGGCAATAAATGAATTTCATAGAGCTAACTCTTCTGTTTTAAATTTAGAAAGACATTTAGTAATCATAGGGACAAACTGGGTATGTGATTGAAAACATTTTTAATGTTTAAGAGATTTTGGCACATTAGAAAATGGGCATATTCGTCCAGTCAATAAATATTTGTCAAATAAATGATTAACTGTATTAGCCTTTTGATTTCTTTTCTTTTTTTTTTTTTTTTGAGATGGAGTCTCGCTCTGTCACCCAGGCTAGAGTGCAATGGTGCAGTCTTGGTTCCCTGCAAGCTCCGCCTCATTCTCCTGCCTTATCTCTCGAGTAGCTGGGACTACAGGCGCCCGCCACCACGCACGGCTAAGTTTTTGTAGTTTTAGTAGAGACGAGGTTTCACTGTGTTAGCCAGGATGGTCTCAGTCTCGTGACCTCGTGATCCACCCGCTTTGGCCTCCCAAAGTGCTCGTATTACAGGCATGAGCCACTGTGCCTGGCCTTGATTTCCATTTTAAATGTGAAATTGATTTTAGGCTTGTGATTGTAAGTTGAAAAATATAACAGGATTTTACTGTTTAGTAAATAATACTGGACGATTTAAGTGACCTTTCAATTCTCTCAATAAGTATGAATATTTAAAACATTTAATAAGCTAAAAGACTTAAAAGTTTAAATGGCAAAATCTAAATATTTAAGAGTTTTAATGGTAATAAATTGAAATATTTAATATTTAAATAGTAATGAAATTAAGTATACACATTTACTGAATAAATGAATGCATTTATTAGATTTATAAAATTCGTTTAAGTTTCTAGAAAGAGTTTGCTTGTGTGAGTTGTACGTTTGCCCAGCTAGATAGATACTTGAATGGTTAAACAGAAAACTGAATATATTGACTTTATAAATGCACATTACCATGTATAAAGAGTTTTTGCTAATTAAGTTTATAAATGAGAGCAATTGTTTGAATTTAAATTGTTCAGTTCAAATTTAACTCTAATTAAAACCCTCTGTGAAATGAGTTTTTATTATGTATACAAAATGCTGGTATTATTAATATAAGCAGAAAAATAAGACTTGTAAGTTGAATTTAAAAGCTTGAGGAAAATCTTGATTTTATAATCGTAATACATTAATATAGATTTAAAGCCTACGTAACTGTAAATAGTCCTTTCTAAATCAAAATGAAGAACAAGAAAATAAAAATGTCAGTCTTAGACATTTAAAAAATTATGAATAACAGCTAAATTTGTATTTTGGCAATCAAAAAATAATGTTCTCATTAAACAAAGGTGATGTGTCAGAAAGGCGTGTCACTTTCAATGTGCAGTAGGATGCTGAGGATATAGAATCAGTCCCTATCTTATCATCATGTGTTACTGGTTCCAAAGTGACATGATTTCTGGAGCCAACTCTGCATGCCTCATTTACCTCTAGGACAAAGGACTTTATGGCTCTGGGCAGATAAGACAATGGGAGCTCAGTTACCATTCAGCAGAATGCAAGAATATTTGTTCTGAAAGGACCCTCACTCTCCTCCTCACTTCTAGAGAAATAACCCTTTCCCCAGTGGTGAAATGGCCAACACTGGAGAGTTAACCCTCTCCATCCAGGGCATAAACTTTGGAGGACATTTCCGGCAGGGTTATTTATACATTCTTCCCCCTGTTAGTTTCTTAGGGTATATTCCACCATATTTGCCAGTTTTTATATAACAACGGCTCCAAACCTCCATGAATTCCTTTTCTATTTGAACAAATGAGTAATGGGGTGCCACAAAACAAAGTATATGGAGACAACAAACCTCTGAGAACTGTCCAACAGTGATGTGTGAATGGGTGTGCACACATGTAGGAGGGGACATGAAAGAGTGGTATCTACTTTTTTTGTCTAATTTTCTATTGTTTACAAAAACTTGAAAATGTTACCAAGACTATGCTACAAAATATCAAGACATGCGATTGTTAAAAGAGGCATATTACTTTACTTTTTTCTTTCCTGCTCTGCCTGTTTAGAAAATGTATCCAAATAACGCATGATGGCACTTTATAACAGCCAGAATTGATGGTCAGATAGCTCTTAGGCTAGTAAGCTGAAAATAAGAGCTAAACCCTCTTTATCCTACTGCCTTAAACAAACAAAACAAAACAAAACAAAAAACAAAAAAACCCAAACAAAAAAAAAGCCCAGTAGGCTATGTGGCACTAAACCATATAGTGCCATCTACTGGCTGTTTACTAATACGTGTTATTCAGTCAGGGCCACCAAACAAAGGCATTAGATGGGAGACAAGGGAGAAGCAAGCTCTGTCCTCACTTTTTCCTCTGTGCCTTGAGACTGTTGTATGCCCTCGGAAACACAGAGATGGCAAAGCTCCTTCTATGAGAAAGCATTTCCCATTTCCACCGGGACCCATTTTTTTCTTTCTTTTCTTCAAAGAAGCACACAAGAACTGAAAAATACCTTCAATTTGGCTTGGCCATCAACAAACACATTTCTAAGCAAAGATTACGTTTAACTCCCTCCTTTTCTTTTCCTACTCCTATTCTTTTCAATAAAAAGGATTAACTACAAGCTGGCCAACAAATCAAGGCAAATATCTGGAGACTTTGAATCCCGCACTGAGGCTTCATACCGCCTGGATAGAAGGAGGCAAGGATAATTGAGTGACGACTACTCTAGCATGAAGTATGCTGTTTGTTTCTACTTGTTGGTTTCATGTTTCAATTCACTGTGGCATCAGGGCAAATGGATTTTTGTGTAGGCTCTTAGCTGAGATGATACTGCTGAGCTTTTGACTGTCCTACCATTTCCCTACATGAATTGGCAGGAAAAATATTTATATTTTAATCAAATACAAATACACATGAAACAGTCTTTCTAGGAGTTTCTTTTCCTGTGTAATGAAGTGAAATGAGGGGAAACACTGAACTGACTAATCAGATTCACCACTCCAAAGAAGCTCAAATGTCATCTCTATGGCAACATGTCAGCCAGGGTCCACCCTCATCTCTTCCCTCAGACTGCAAACTGCACGTTGCCATTGCTATAGAATTAATGTGGAGAACACACTAAAAACAGTGAGATTTGGGTTATGAAGAAGGATCTTAAGGTTGATCGCATTCGTGTAACACTCTATCCTGTTTTCAATTTTCTTTCTTCAGATTGAATTAGTCTCTGAGGACCTGCTTCACACAATGGCTTCACTCACTCACTGGCTCCGCACTCTGTGCTTTCAGAGGGATGCCAAGTTGTTGAGCCCTTTATTCTGGGAGGTGACTGAGATCATTTGCACTTTGGACCCTAAATTGGGCGAATCTCAGAGAGGTGATGCAACGCAGAAGGTGAGTCCAGTGTATATACCAGGGAACTAATTTTACCATCTTAAGAAGGCATAAAGTTTATATATTCACTGGGAGATCACCTATTGAAAAATATGTTATAGTTTTCTGACTAAACTCATCAAGGCTAGTGTTTATGTAGGCAGTCAATTAGTTTTAAGACCCAGGAGAAATGTCCCTTTCATCAATCATGTGCCTCATATTCGCGCTCCTTATGAGGGAAATTAATCTGCACAGCTTCTCTAAATCCTTCATTTTATTATAATTAACTGTTTATTTTGATCTATTCTTAAAATTGTGGAAAGCGGCTCAGAACTATCTTCCTTAAGATTCTTTTTATACTTGGCTGGGTGCAGTGGCTCACACCTGTAATGCCAGACTTTGGGAGGCCGAGGCAGGCGGGTCATGAGGTCAGGAGATTGAGACCATCCTGGCTAACACGGTGAAACGCTGTCTCTACTAAAAATACAAAAAATTAGCCGGGCATGGTGGTGGGCGCCTGTATCCCCAGCTACTTGGGAGGCTGAGGCAGGAGAATGGCATGAACCTGGGAGGTGGAGCTTGCAGTGAGCTGAGATCGTGCCACTGCACTCCAGCCTGGGCGACAGAGAGAGACTCTGTCTCAAGAAAAAAAAAAAAAAAATTCTTTTTATACTTGAAAACCTTAGAGTAGGATTTCTACCTAGCTTTCAGGCAAAGAGGCCAACTGGACAAAAGCAAATTTTCCAAGAAGCCAAATTCACTGAGTCTACCTATTGCAGGTTTAATTGTTTTAAGTGGAATGTTGTGGTTTAGTGACTAATATATATTCTCTCAAAATTAAGAAAACTAAGAGTAGAAGAATCCTAAAAATGCTAAAAGTCTGGCAAAAGAGAAGTATAAACCTCTCATATGGAAAACTATTTTTGCATCCCCCCAAATTGGTATTTATATGTAACAGGATTTTTTCAATTTCTTCTGTTGCTGTCTGGATGATTTTAAATGACACTTTCTATTTTTTCACATTTATCTGTTTTTTGTTTTGTTTTGTTTTGTTTTGTTTTTATGGAGTTTCATTCTTGTCTCCCAGGCTGGAGTACAGTGGTGCAATCTCAGCTTACTGCAACCTCCACCTCCCAGGTTCAAGCAATTCTCCTGCCTCAGCCTCTCTAGTAGCTGAGATTACAGGCAACTGACACCATGCCTGGCTAATTTTTTTTTTTTTTTTTGGTATTTTTAGTAGAGATGAGGTTTCACCATGTTGGCCAGGCTGGTCTTGAACTCCTGACCTCAGGTGATCTGCCTGCCTGGGCCTCCCAAAGTGCTGGGATTACAGGCATGAGCCACTGCGCCCGGCCACATTTACCTATTTTTAATTGATTATTAGTCATTTCCTAGTATATTAAGCAATCCAAAAAATTTAAAACTTAAATGTTTAAATGAAATAAAAATTGCTGGTGGGAATGTATAATACAACCACTATGGAGATTCTTTAAATAACTAAAAGTAGAACTACCATTTGATCCAGCAATCCCACTACTGGGTATCTACCCAGAGGAAAAGAAGTCATTATATGAAAAAGATATTTGCACATGCATGTTTATAGCAGCACAATTTGCAATTGCAAAAATGTGGAACCAACCCAAATGGCCATCAATCAAGTAGTGGATAAATAAACTGTGGGGGGTGTGTGTGCATATATATATATTTCATCGTATAGATGATGGAATACTACTCAACCATAAAAAGGAATGAATTAATGGCATTTGCAGCAACCTGAATGAGATTGAAGACCATTATTGTAAGTGAAGTAACTCAGGAATGGAAAACCAAACATTGTATGCTCTCACTCATAAATGGGAGCTAAGCTATGAGGATCGAAAAGCATAAGAATGACACAAGGGACTTTGGGGACTCAGGGGTAAAGGGTGGGAAGGGGGTGAGGGATAAAAGACTACAAATTGGGTGCAGGGTGTACTGCTTGGGTGATGGGTGCACTGAAACCTCACAAATCACCACTTGAGAACTTACTCATGTAACTAAACATCACCTGTTTCCTCAATAACGCATGGAAATAAAAAATTTAAAAATAATGAAAAAAATTAAATAGAAATTAAATTAAATTAAATTAAACTTAAATAAGTACAAGTAAAATTTTAAATACAAATTAAAAAATAGATCAAATAAATAAGAACTTAAATAACAATTGAGTTAAAATTTAAATTTTTAAATTTAAATTCAAAAGCAAAAACAAATTGCTAAAACAAATCCATCATATGATTTGATTACATATCTGTACATATATGTATAAATAAAATATATGTATATGTATAATACATATGTAGGTGAGATATGTTGAATGATTTGACATGAGAGGTAAAATCATATAAAGGCATGAAAAGGGAGTTTGGAAGGCCAGAAGGGACATATGAAGGGTTAAATGAGTGGTAGCTCATCTTTAAAATATATTAACTATAAATATGTAATTGGACTTGAAGGATTAAAAAAATTGGTTAGTTAAAACTTCTAAAAATGCTGAGAGATACCTATAAACAAAAGTTCATTTAAAATATTTTGAAAATTTAAACTAAAAAATAATTCTGATATTACAATTATTGATAATGAAATATGTAGTTCTAAGTGTATTTAATGTGCTTTATTATTAAATAGATTGTATAGGAAATGTACATGTAACCTATTATCAGATACTAAGGTGGAATAGCTGTTAAAGCTGTTTAAATAGTCCTTGGAACACATATTTTTCACTAGAACTAATGTTAATCCAAATTTCTCTGATTCTGCTGTTGTGCAGCTGATCTTTTTTTGAACTTAAGTACTAGATTTTTTTCCCTGGTTACATTTTATCTTGTTTTGTACATTATGTTGTATTGTTTGTTATGTATTAGTTAAGTCTGCTCTGCTTTATTGGAAACCTCTTGTCAAATCAAGGATGTGGCTTCTACCTTAGTCCACTGCAAAAATAAATAAAAAAGAAGAGTCAAGTTGATACAGGCTATAAGCAGGTCCAGCTTACATACAGGCCAAGAGTAGAGGTTTAAGTTTGTTGGTCGTAACAGGGAACACATGTTGCATGAAATGCAAATAATAAAGAAGATACAGAACTTCAAGAGTGATTATTAATGTACACTCTGGAACCTCCACATCTAAATGAGCATTCATCTTTGGGAAGATCCATCTTGGAAGCTTAAATGTAAGTTCTAATTAAGCTAAACTTGCTCAAGAATTTCAGATTCACTCTTAAAAGTTCCTTGAGAAGGAGGAACAGAAGTAACAAGAAAGAAGAGGTCTTAGAGGTGCCAATTTGAGGAGATCTTAAGTTTCCCAAAGATGCTATTGAAGTTCCAAATTACCCTCAGCAAAATCGTACCAACAAGAAGGAGGTGGACAGAGTTGGTGGAGCACATAGTGACCAGGGGTTCAAGAAGGGGGGTTCAGTCAATTGAGACGCTCCCATGGGAGATGAAGGATCAAATAAAGAAAACAGAGAGACCTCACAAAGTGCCAGAAAAAAATTTTCAGCCCAGGTAGCCAGGAAGTAAATTCCTACTCAAAAGAAACAGCCATGAAAAATCTTCCAGTCCTGCAGGTACCTTTCTAACAAAGAAGCCCAGACCTCTAACCCAACTTCTGCTTGTCTGGGACTCTAACCTAACTTCTTACAGAGAAACCCAACCCTATGTTTAACAAATAACTCATAGCTAATAAATATTGATTATGCTAACCAAACTGATATGGCACTTGTATTCCCATGCCACTACACAGAGATGCTGTAGTATATCCTAATATATATTTTATAGATGATTATTTAAAAACGTTCCTTCACAGCCAGTTTACAGGTAACAATAAAATTAGCCATTGCTGTGAGAAAATAAAAAGCAATATTGTGAAAAACAGCAGAATAAAATATATCAGGAATACTTTATAAAATTAATGTACTTTGAATTCTGGTACTCCAGGAAAAGCATCTTTCATCAGAAGAAAATATGGAGTAGTCAAAGTCTTTCATCGAATTCTGAAGGGGGCTTCTAAGCACTTTCGAGAGTTTTCGAGATTGGCATTCTTGGCTTTTTATTATATCTAAGTCCACTTCAAATCTCAATGGCATTTATTTTCTTTGATAAAGTGATTCGAACTCCTCTTCTGTTTGATGTGGATAATTGTAAAGTTTTTCTCCAGTTCTAGAATGCTTTGTTTTGTAATAAGAAGCAAATTATATAATCAGTGGGTTTCTTGGAGATCCTGAGTGGCACTGGGCAGTAAAGCAGGGAATGAGTATGGTAGGAGAATGAAAAAGGAGGAGGAGGGATAAAGGAGGGGAGAGGGAGGAGGGGGAGGGGAGATGGAAGGGGAGAGGGTGCAAGAGTGTGCATAAATAAAGGTTTTTTACTAAAGGTCACCAGAAGAGAGTTGGAAATGAGAAAGAATGAAAGGAATGGGATTGGAAAGGATGCATATGAGAAGCAATTGTCTATAATTAACTGGGCTGCAAGAAGGGTTAATTGGGTGGGAAGGGAAAAGCAAGGCGGATTGGAAAGAAAGGGGAAGATGGGCCAAGAAACCTCACATTGGACACTGCTCCACATTGGACACCAAAGACCAAACAACTCAGGTGAGTTTTAGCTGCTTCTTGGCATTGGAGAGAGGAGGGGAAAGGAAACAGTGGGCAACCATGTATTTTTATGTACTGGTCAAATCCAATGTTCATTAATTGAGTCATGAATGTATTATTTGTTTTCAGATATCACACTGAGAAATCTCATAAGGGAAGCATTGCATTAAGCATTATAAAATAGAATAACACACCTGTAATCCCAGCACTTTGGGAGGCCGAGATGGGCGGATCACGAGGTCAGGAGATCGAGACCATGCTGGCTAACACGGTGAAACCCCGTCTCTACTAAAAAATACAAAAAATTAGCCGGGCGAGGTGGCGGGCGCCTGTGGTCCCAGCTACTCGGGAGGCTGAGGCGGGAGAATGGCGTGAACCCGGGAGGCGGAGCTTGCAGTGAGCTGAGATCCGGCCACTGCACTCCAGCCTGGGCGACAGAGCGAGACTCCGTCTCAAAAAAAAAAAAAAAAAAAAAAAAAAAAAAAAAATAGAATAACACAGACATTAATGAAGCCCCTGCATCAGACAGAGATATTGTAAGATTCTTTCCACCTGTCAAGGGATTGTAACAAATGGGACCCTACAAGTTAGCCTTGGCCTTCCTGAAGACCAGCAATCCTATGGATTCTTTGTTGTGGGTAATGAGACCCAAGAATGTCAGCATATATATTAAGGTTGGTTGAAAACCAGGGGACCTCAGGGAGAAAGGCATTTCTTTTACTAATTTAATCAGTAATAGTTTCAAAGGCTTTTAAACCTCAGGTTCCTACACAAACAGCACCTACCAGGTAGATAATGGAGGGAGCCTATTCTCTTTTGAATACTTAGCCATGAATTACAAGCATCAGTTGGACAGAAGAGACTGAATTCCTATAGGCACTATCTAGATCATAAAAAGGTATTAAGGCTTGCCCTCTATTCCTGCTCCATCAGCATGAAGAGAGATTTCTAAGAGTCTTAACCCACAAAAAAAGCAATTCACCATTTTGTTCAAAGCAAAATCATATCCATAAATTGCTCTTTTGTAGATATTTGTGCCTTTTTGTCTGTTTGATCTTGATAATACCCCTCTTCTGTTTGATCTTGATAATATTCCAAGGTAGGGGCAGGCAGGTTTCTAAAATAAAGTCACAAAATTTTAAAACATTAAGTGGTTAATCTAAGGTCATTCTGAGCAAGTTAGTTACAGAATTCAGACAGAGTGAGAAGGCTTGATGCCTATTCCAGTATTCAGGACAATCAGAATATGCAATATCAGGCTTCCCATTGGAATTAAATTTTTATTTCATTTTATTTGAATTAAGTTCTTGCAACAGTGATGAAAAAAGGCATCCAATTTAACCACACACAATTATGGCTCACCTAAAGTGTTCTAAATGCTACTTTGGGGTTACGTTACAATAAACTTTAACGTAGTTTATTGTCCAGACTGAGAGATAAGAAAACAGTAAAAGAGGTCAGGTGTGGTGGCTCATGTCTGTAATCCTGGCACTTTGGGAGGCTCAGGTGGGAAGATCACTTGAGTCCATGAGTTCAAGACCAGCCTGGGCAACATGGCGAGACCCCCGTGTCTACAAAAAATTTAAAAACTAGCTGGGCATGGTGGTGCACTCCTGTAGTCCCAGGCTGGGCGACGGTGCACGACTCAGTTTCTAAAAAAAAATTTAAAATAAAAAAAAAGAAAACAGGAAAATAAACAGTTAAATGAGTTAAGTTTTCCAGGTGATGAATGTGGAAACTGGTATACCAGCTTATTTGCTTACTTCCAATGATTTACTCTCTTTCTATATATATTAAGCAGCTACTATCTGCCAGGTACTGTACTCCTCTGTGCCGGGAATGCATAGATGGAAAGGTACGTGATTCCTTCTCTCCAAAATCTCTAGGAAAAAATACATATGGAAATAGCCAAAGGCTTTGCAATGAGGTTATTTCTAGGGCAAAAAAATGCACACACAAGGAGCAACAGGATCACAGAGAAAGGAGTTGTCAAGTCTACCTGGGGAGTGAGGCAAGGTTTCACTGAGGAGAAATCTGCTTGGAGAAATTACATAAGATGTTTTCTCGCCCTTGAAGAACTTATCACTTAGCCAGAGCAACAGCCATATAAACAGAGAACTGTGATAAGTGCTGCTGTGCTTATAAACATGAAGTGTTGTGTTGGCACATCCTCTAGTAACTCCCTCTGTGAAGAAGTGCAGCAGTGCTGAGAACCGAGCTGGCCCTTGGATCATGAACAAAAGTCTATGAGGTAGAGAAGGGAGAAAGCCACTCCAGGCATATAAGCAAAGTCACGAAAGCATGAATGAGCGTGGTGATTGGGATTGGGAAACAGCGAGGCATAGAGTTTGGAAACAGAGAATCTGATTTGACAGAATAGAAGAACAGGAAAGGAGGCAGTAAAGCAAATTTGGATGGTGTTGTATGAATCCACGAAAAAAAGCCAAAAAAAACTAGAGGGTTTAGGTAGAGGTAGTAGCACTATTCACAACAGCAAAGATATAGAATCAACCTAAGCATCCATCAACAGATGAATGGATAAAGAAAATGTGGTACATGTATACAATGGAGTACTATTCAGCCATAAAAAGAATGAAAATCATGTATTTTGCAGCAACATGGGTGAAACTGGAGGCTATTATTTTAAGTGAAATAAATCAGAAACAGAAAGGCAAATACTGCATGTTCCCACTTATAAGTAGGGGCTAAATAATGTGTACACATGGACACAGAGAGTGGAATAACAGACAATGGAGACTTAGAAGGGTGGGAGGGTAGTGGGGATAAGGGATGAGAAATGACTTAATGGATACAATATTCAATATTCAGATGATGGCTACACTAAAAGCCCAAGCTTCACTACTATGCAATATGTCATGTAACAAAACTGCACTTGTACCCCCTAAATCTATAAAAAAAATAAAAAGATAAACAGAAGCAGCGATGAATAAGGTGAAGAGATTGCATACTTATAAGAAGGTTCACATGTAAAATATATGTAACCTTAAAAACTTTCAGTGTAAAGTGTGAGAGAAAGGGAGGAGTGGAAGATGACTTGGAATTTTCCAGCTTTGTTGTCTGAGTGGATGGAGAAACATCTGCTGAGAGACAGAGAGGAGTGATTCAGGGGTGTGGTAGGCAGAATAAGGGTCCCCAAAGATGTCTACATAGTAATCCCTGAAAACTGTGAATATGTTACTATGGGAGACCAGAATATGCCATCTCAAAATATGACTGTAGGAGACCAGAACTTGCCACCACAGATATGCCTTTTTGGCATAGGAATTATTTTGAGCTGATTGTTTCAAGAAATAGTGGACACAGGAGAAACTCTGAAAACAGCCTAAGTTACCTTTTTTTTGTAAGGGAAAGTTACATCTACAAAGGAAATCTCCATTAGTAAGGGGTCTCCCTCTCTGTACCAGGAAGATAAAGGACGACTTTAAATCACAAGAAATCCTTATCAGTGGTGAACGTACCCACTTAAAACTGCATAACAAACTTTCCTTGTTTACTGTCCCTTTCCTGGTCACCTTCCTATAACTTGCGTCCACCATACCCTTCTTCTTTTGTTTTAGCAAAAATGGTATTTAAATCCAAATTCTAAGCCACCTCTTTAAAATACTCATTTCCCTGAGTTTCTCCCATGTACAGTCATGCATCACTTAATGATACAAATATGTTCTGAGAAATGTATCACTAGGTGCTTTTGTCATTGTACCTAGATGGTACAGCTTAATACACACCTAGCTTATACAGTACAGCCTATTGCTCCTGGGATATAAACCTGTACAGCATGATACTGTACTGAATATTGTAGGCAACTGTACCATAATGGTATTTGTTGTATCAAAACATAGAAAAGGTACAATAAAAATACAGTATAAAAGATAAAAAATGGCACACCTGCATAGGGCACTTACCATGAATGGAGCTTGCAGGACTGGAATTCGCTCTGGGCGAGTCAGTGAGTGAGCAGTGACCGAATGTGAAAGCCTAGGACAATACTGCACACTACTGTAGACTTTATAAACACTGTACACTTAGGTTACACTAAATTCATTAAAATAGTTTTTCTTCAATAATAAATTAAACTTAGGTTGCAATAACTCTTACTTTTTAAACTTTTCAATTTTTTAACTTTTTGATTCTTTTGTAAAAACACTAAGCTTAAAACATAGACACATTTTACAGCTGTACAAAAATATTTTCTTTCTTTTTTTTTTGAGATGGAGTCTGGCTGTGTCGCGCAGGCTGGAGTGTGGAGTGCAGTGGCGCGATCTCGGCTCACTGCAAGCTCCGCCTCCCAGGTTCACGCCATTCTTCTGCTTCAGCCTCCCGAGTAGGCGGGACTACAGGCGCCTGCCACCACGCCCGCCTAATTTTTTTGTATTTTTAGTAAAGACGGTGTTTCACCACGTTAGCA
The DNA here is from genome assembly GCF_008728515.1 of Papio anubis. Lineage (NCBI taxonomy): Eukaryota > Metazoa > Chordata > Mammalia > Primates > Cercopithecidae > Papio > Papio anubis. Next base: position 134,750,716 of record NC_044996.1, read on the forward strand.
GGGATGGTCTCGATCTCCTTACCTCATGATCCGCCCGCCTCCGCCTCCCAAAGTGCTGGGATTACAGGCGTGAGCCACCGCACCCGACTTTTTTTTTTTCTTTATATCCTTATTCTATAAGCTCTTTTCCCTCCCTCCCTCCTTCCTTCCTTCCTTTCTTTCTCTTTCTTTCTTTTTTTTTTTTTTTTTCTTTCTTTCTTTCTTTCTTTCTTTCTTTCTTTCTTTTCTTTCTTTCTTTCTTTTTCTTTCTTTCTTTCTTTCTTTCTTTCTTTCTTTCTCTCTCTCTCTTTCTCTTTCTTTCTTTCTTTTCTTTCTTTTTCTTTTCTTTTCTTCCTTTTCTTTCTTTCTTTCTTGTTTAGACAGAGTTTCACCCTCATTGCCCAGGCTGGAGTGTGGTGGCGTGATCTCAGCTCACTGCAACCTCCGCCTCCCAGGTTCAAGTGATTCTCCTGCCTCAGCCTCCTGAATAGCTGGGATTACAGGTGCATGCCACCATGTCTGGCTAATTTTTGTATTTTTAGTACAGACAGGGTTTCACTGTGTTGGTCAGGCTGGTGTTGAACTCCTGACCTTGTGATCCACCCGCCTCAGCTTCCCAAATCTTTCTATTTTTTTTTTTTTTAATTTTTAAACTCTTTTTGGTTAAAAATGAAGACAAACATGCACATTAGCCTAGGCCTACACAGGGTTAGGAACATTAATATCACCGGGTTCCACGTTTACATCTTGTTCCACTGGAAGATCTTCAGAGGCAATAACATGCGTGGAGCTGCCATCTCCTATGATAACAATGCCTTCTTCCGAAATATCTCCTGAAGGACCTGCCTAAGGCTGTTTTACAGTTAACTTTTTAATTTTTTTAATAAGTAGAAGATGTATACTTTAAAATAAAAAGCATAGTATAATATATACATAAACTGGTAACATAATTTCTTATCATTATGAAGTATTATGTACTATACATAATTGTATGTGCTAGACTTCTATACGACTGGCAGTACAGCAGGTTTGTTTAACCCAGCATCACCACAGACACATGAGGAATGTGTTGAGCTATGACATTATGGCAGCCATGGGGTCAGTAGGTGATAGGAATTTTTCAGCTCCATTATAATCTTATGGGACCACCATCGTATATGTGGTCCATTGTTGACCAAAATGTCATTATGTGGTACATGACCGTATATATGAGATATATATTAACAAATATCTGTTTGTTTGTCTCTTGTTAATGTGTGTCTTGTAACAGGGTCCCAGCCTGGAATCTAAAAGAGTAGAAGAAAAAGAGATTTCTTTCTCTTCCCTACATTACCTTACATTGCAAAAAGGTCTTTGCATATGTAATTAAGTTAAGGCTCTTGAGATAGAGAGATGATACTGGATTATTCAGGCGGGCCCAATGTCATCACAAAGGTGTTTTAAGGGTGAGGCAGGAAGGTCAGGGGTAGAGAAAGAGATATGATGACAGAAGTAGTAGTTAGAGAGAGAGATTTAAAGATACCTTAGTGTTGGTCTTGAAGATGGAGGAAGGGACCAAGAACCAAGGAATACAGGTGACCACTAGAAGCTGGAAAAGGCCAGGAAAGAGATTCTCCCCTAGAGCCTCCAGAAGGAAGGCAGTAATGCCAAGCCATTTTGGATTTCTTGTTATGTTTTAAGCCACTAAATTTGTATTAATCTGTAACAGTGTCAATAGGAAAACAAATAGCAAACAGAGAAATAAAGAATTAAGTTTTACATGTTGAGTTTGAATGCCTGTGGTGTACCCACTTGGAATTCAAACCAAACTAGAGTAAAACATACTGAATTGAGAGTGTGCAGCATATAGGTCATGGCAGATGCCAAGGGGATAGAAGTGGTTATCACCTTCCATCTAGTTCTAGCAAGAACTAGAAAGCAGCTGGGGTCACACCCTGGAAAACAGCAACTTTAAATAATTTCACAAAGGAAAACAGATAAGCGAAAGAAATGAGAAAGAGCAGTCCAAGAGATGGAAGGAATTTTTATTTTTTTTTAGACAAGGTCTCACTCTGTCCCCCAGGCTGGAGTAGTGTGATCATGGCTCTCTGCAGCCTCAACCTCCCAGGCTCAGTGGATCCTCTCACCTCAGCTTCCCGAGTAGCTGGGACTACAGGCATGCACTACCACACCTGGATAACTTTTTGTGGAGACGAGGTCTCACCATGTTGTCCAGGTTGGTTTTGAACTCCTGGGCTCAAGTAATCCTCCTGCCTTGACCTCCCAAAGTGCTGGGATTACAGGCATGAACCACCACGCCTGGCCAGGTAGGAAACTTTGAGAGGGCCATATCATAAAAACCTGAGTGAGGTAGATAGAAAGGAATTGTCAGAAAAGTTAAGTTTATTTTGAGGCCAGTTGGGAAAAGCTCAGAGAAGAGGACATTGGATTGGACAATATGGCAGGTTTTCAATAATGTGGGCAAAAGTAGCTCTAGTAAAGCTGTAGGATAAAAGCCAGATAAGGTAGAAGAGTGAATGGAAGGTGGGGGAAGTGGAGACAATGACATTCCATAATTTCTAGAATGCAACCAGACTTCTCTTGAAAGCTGGGTGAGCAACAGGGCTGAAGCTGGAAGGATTGAGGAGGAGGTATGTGAGTACTTGCTTGTTTGCTTATTTTTGAAGTTGGAGGTTATTGGAGCATGTTGTAGGCTCAGGGGTAAAGATAGTAAAATGTGAGGAGCAGGGAATGGTGGATCAAGACTGGGTTCTTGGGAAGCCTCAATTTTAAGAGCAACAATTTCTAGATAGTCCTATTTTTCTTTTTCTTTTTTTTTTTTTTTTTTTTGAGATGGAGTCTTGCTCTGTTGCCCAGGCTGGAGGGCAGTGGTATGATCTTGGCTCACTGCATCCTTTGCCTCCCAGGTTTCCAGGTTCAAGCAATTCTCCTGCCTCAGCCTTCTGAGTAGCTGGGACTACAGGTGCACGCCACCACACCCAGCTAACTTGTGTATTTTTAGTAGACACGGGGTTTCACCATGTTGGCCAGGCTTGTCTTGAACTCCCGAACTCAGGTGATCTGAGCATGTCAGCCTCCCAAAGTGATGGGATTATAGGCACCACACCAGGCCAGAGAGCCCTTCTTTATTCATGTACTCATAACATTAGCCCAGCTCCTAATAGTCTTTCAAGTGTCCATTAGCTGAGAAAATTAGATATCCTCTCCACCCTGTGGCTTCCACAATTTATCTCATTAATTTCTATCCATCACCAGGGCTCTGATGGTGGGAGGGATGTGGAGAATTGAAAGTAGGGATTGTATTTGTATACATTGCAGGGAGCATCAGAAAGAAGTAAAAAGCTTAATCTAGGCACTTAGTCCTAAATAGAGAGATAAATCTTTTAAACTGTTTTGGGAGTTTAGCTAAACTAATTGTTGAAACATTAATTTCAGCCAGGAGTATATTTTTAAATAGAGTTGGGAAAAAGAGAAGCAATGACTCCAACCAGACTCAAAGAAACACAGTGGAAAGAAGTGATAGTGAATTTCTGAGTTCCTTTACACCAGATTGTGTGTTTACAGCTGTGGTCCCCAACCTTTTCGGCACCAGGGACCAGTTTTGTGGAAGACAATTTTTCCATAGATGTGGTGGTGGGGGGATGGTTTGAGGATGAAACTGTTCCACCTCAGATCATCAGGCATTAGTTAGATTCTCATAAGGAGTGCACAACCTAGATCTCTCTTGTGCGCAGTTCACAATAGGGTTCACACTTCCATGAGAATCTAATGCTGCAGCTGATCTGACAGGAGGCAGGGCTCAGTCGGTAATGCTTGCTGGCCTGCCACTCACATCCTGCTGTGTGGCTCAGTTCCTAACAGGCCATGGACCGGTACTGGGGATTGGGGACCCCTGGTTTACAGTTTAAGCTGAGAATTAAGAATTGAAATGGCCTAAATAAGTCAAGGGGAAAAAGAGAATCATGCTTTTGCCTGAGTTAATCAAAATGATGTTCTACAATATCAAATCTCCTTTAGTTTGTGAACATATGGGTTTTCAGTGATGGAAATGAACAATGAATGCACTTTCTACTTTTAAAAAAGTATAAGGAGTAAGAGTTATATACGAAAATAAAATCTCCTTTCCTAGCTTCATGGGAATTTGCCTCAAACACCTAGGGAAGTGATATCCCCAGAGTATACCTTGTGATGTGCAGTCTTCTTGAAAATAATATTCTCAAGATGGCAACCTCAAAGAAAGAGGGCTCACATTGCTGTTTGTAGGTTTAAATTTGATAAATGTGTTATGGATATTGAACAAGAAAGAAAAACAGCAAATTCCTTTTAGTGACCTGAGAATGTTTCTCAGAGTCTTTCTAGTGCATCATATGACATTAATTCGCTGTTGCTGAAGTCCCCAAATATTCTATAACTCTTGTCAAGTTCAAAGGTAATTTCAAACCCACATTTGCTTTTGTGGGTTTAAAACAGTAGCCCTCTAATGACTTCCATCACTACACCTCTACATGTAAAGAAGTGGTATTTAGGATGATCTTTTGGATCATTGGTAATACATTCCAATATGTTTGATTAGTGTTATTAGTTGTTCTTGGAAATATGATTTTCCATATGTAAAGCAATAGTACATTTTCAAAATATCAAAAGATTAAGTTGTTTTATAAAGCTCTCAAGGTGTTTTAAGAAGTCTGGACCACCCCTATATCTGCAAGTAGTACAGTACTTTTCCTAATACGGTACACTGGATGGCTCAAAAATCATTTATCTTTGCCATTTTAAATGTCCATCTCACATGCAAATAATCTGTGTATGAGTCACTCACCCATCAGATGCTTTTTTGTGTGTGCAACAATGATTTATAAAGTACACCTCTGAAACACGAGTTCACACAGGTGAATGAAGCATAAATTCGACCTCAGGGATAACAAAAGAATTTGCATCTGCACCTCAGTGTAAAGTGATTCAAGTGCTTCTTGAATTTCATATTTTGGTTAATGCCATTGCCACCCTTTCAATTGCTCAGGATTGAAACCTCCAAGTAATCATGAAATCTCTTTTCTTCCTCACACCCCACATCCAATTAGCTGCCCAATCCTGTTGATTCTATGACCTCAATGTGTTTGGCATCTGACTCTTCCTGTCTACTGCCCTTAGTTCCTTCTGCCTGGATTTTGTCATGGCCTTGAAATTGGTCTCCCTGGCTTGGGCAGCATCCTTTCTTCATTACTTCTCTCCATTGCCACCTCGTTTCTCTTCCTATGATGTAGATTACATCATTTTCTTCCTAAAAGATGCAAGGAATTTCTATTACCAACAGCATGAAGTGCAGGATCCTCAAGCTGATATTCAGATTACAACAGTGTAGCCCATGGGCCAGTGTGGTCAGTGAAGCCCTAGGTATGGTTCATGATGGATATACATTGAGAAATAGGGAGTAGTCATTAAGAAACTTTCCTAGGCATTCTTTTCTTTTTTCCCCACATTTGTTCTGATTATATTATTGAGATATAATTATGCCTCTGTTGAATCTACTAATATAGTTTTAAAATTTTGTAGCTTTAAAAATTTTTTTATACGTTTTCTAGTAATTTACTTTTACTGCTGAAAAATATATGTATCAGTATATGATCAATCAAAAATTTAAAACAGTATTCATTTGGGAAGCACTGTTCTACAACAGCACTCCTCAAAGTGTGGCCCCGGCCCAGCAGCATCAACATCACTTGGGAGTTTGTTAGACAAGTAGAATTGCAAGTTCTACCCCAGAACACATACATAGAATTTCTGGGGGTAGGTCCCAGCACTTGGTGTTTTAACAAACTCTCCAGGTGCATGCTAAAGGTTGAGATACACTGATTAACAATCTTTCCACCACTTCTTGGACACTCCCTAGCCCCTGATGGGTATTAAGCACTTGAAATGTGGCTAGCATGACTGAGAAACTGAATTTTTAGCTGTATTTAATTTAACTCAAATTTGAATAGCCATACTGGACAGCTAATGGCTGGCCATACTGGCCAGTACTGTAATGGGAGGACTGTTCCCATTACTATATTCTTAAATAGACAGCCACAGTGTCATCTTGGTGCCGTATTTCAAGATTTTCAGTTTATCTAGGAATATTTGTTCTCCAACCCTAGCACTTTCATACCAATCTATTAAATGTATCCATTTTTTAATGTAAATCTGTCTTTCACCTCTTCCAAGAAGACCTGCAGGACCATCCTTATTTAAATTTACTTCCCTCCTTGTTTTCCTCACCACCTTTTTTTTCTAACTCTCTTATAGAACTTATTACCCTCTTCTTTGTACCTAAGTTACTTGGGGATGAGTTTGCCCTCCCCCAGATGAAGAGCTGTTGTCCTTCTATCATGCAACAGCATCTAGCTGGTACTTTGCAAATGGGAGACACTCAACAACCATGTAATTGAATTAAATGTACAGGAAACCAGAAAGAAAAGTCCTCAACACCAACAATACATCCTAGTGTTCTTAGAAGTTGAGACAGATCAGAATGTTAACATACACAATTTAGTTTAGAATAGGAAAAATGTTAAAGCTATGGTGAAACATTTGTCACAGGATCAAAATACATTGTTATAAAAATAAACACAGTGCCTGCTTCATCATTTCTTTAGCAGCAGGAAAGCATTTTCCTTTGGCAATCCTCTACCTCCATCAGAATTGTTCCTTAACTAAATGTGAGATTAAAAACAGACTTGTAGCTCTTTTTTTTTTTTTTTTTAATGGCACTCCTATTGGCAGAAAGATATTCTTGCTGATATAAAAGCAGTTTTCCCATCAATTTTATGAAAAATCTTCGACTTCAAAATAGATCAATATTTTGCTACAAATAAAAAATATGTATTTTTATATAAAAAGAATAAAATACAATTCATTCTGCTTTATTTCAGAGTTCTCTACTTTATCCTGTTTTTACAGAGCTATAAAATTAAAATACATGAAAGCAACCACACCAAACCAAATGTTAAGGTGGTTAATAATTAAGTATATTCTGCCATCAATGTAATAAACCTCATTAGATTTTTATAGGGATTACATACCCACACTGACTCACAAATACAGCACTCCAAAGAACTTACACTTCACAATGCCTTCACACAAAAGTGAATGGGAAACGTATGTTACTTCCAACAATGGGCAATGGCAGCATTCATATGAGATTTGAAAACCTGAATGTCAAATACAATTGACAGTTTTCTATGTGCCTTTCATTATGGGAACTCACCAACTAACATCAATGCCAACTCCTCTTACAAGATGTATTTTTCCCTCCCTCCCTCCCTCCCTCCCTTCCTTCCTTCCTTCCTTTTTTGAGACAGAGTCTCGCTCTGTCTGTCAGGCTGGAGTGCAGTGGGACGATCTCGGCTCACTGCAACCTCCGCCTCCTGAGCTCAAGCAATTCTCCCGCCTCAGCCTCCCAAGTAGCTGGGATTACAGGCACATGCCACCATGCCTGGCTAATTTTTGTATTTTTAGTAGAGATGGGGTTTCACCATGTTGGCCAGGCTGGTCTTGAACTCCTAACCTCAGGTAATCCACCCACCTCGACCACCCAAAGTGGTGGGATTACAGGTGTGAGCCACTGTGCCTGACCTACGAGTTGTATTTTCAAAATTTTTAGGTTGTCTGATGGTGCCGTTGTGAAAAACACAAGTGTAATTCAACAAGCTCCCAGAGTCCACACAACACATTTGATGTTCTCAAACTGTTCTAAGACAGTAGAAAAAGATACAGGTTTATTGTGGACAGTTAACTTAGACAAGGAATAGGCTGGTAAGTCTAAAAAGAGACACTATATTTATCTCAATAATCTGCCATTTATTAGAACATGATGGCACAATTTTTTAAGACTGAAAAAAGATACCACAGTAGAAAATATATAATCCAGTTATGTTTAAAACGAATGTATGTTAAAGCATAGAAAATTAACTGAAACACTAAACTGTTAAAACTGGTTTCCCTTGAGTGAGTAGTAATAGTGGGGGTAATGAGGGATCTATTTTTTTTTAAATGAATCTACTTTATATATATTTTTAAATTTGAATCTTGTATAATAAGAATGTTTCCATGTACTCCTTGCATAACCAAAAGAATTATTTTAAGAAAATTAAAACCACTCTCTTTTCTTTTTTCTTTTCTTTTCTCTGCTCTTTTCTTTTTTTCTTTTCCTTCTTTTCTTTTTTAAATAGAGACAAGATCTCACTATATTGCCCAGGCTGGTCTCCAGGGCTCAAACAATCCTCTCGGCTAAGCCTCCCAAAGTGCTGGAATTACAGGTCTGAGCCATTGCACCCGGCCCAAAAACCACTTCTATCTAAAGAAAGGCAAGAAATCACTTTCCTTCCTAACAGGAATTTTTCCCCCTAAAATGTATAAATGCAAGTTAAACAACTTAAAAAATAAACAACTTTTTAAGGAAAACATAAAAATCAAACAGGACTCCCTAATGACCTCTGATTAACTCTTATTAATGATAAAAAAAAAGTTTATATAATACCTTACAGTTTAGAATTTACCCTTTACATTCATTATCACAGTTCTTAATTTAATGGTGAAATAGGTATCACCATCATCATTTTACACATGAGGAAACTGAAATTCAGGCATGTTATACTTTTTGGCTGATACCACCCAGGCTGCCAGAATTTGATCCAAATTTTGATTCACAATCTCAGATGTCAGCTGTCACATTTCCTCAATTCAAGGAGATACAGATCAGAGAAACTGAGTAGCTGAATCTGACTAGAGAAATTAATCCAGACAATTAATGACTTTGTAAAGTGTAATGGATTTATTTAAATTATGTATAAAACAGTAATATTTTATATAGCTTGGGAAGTCTCTAATAACTTCCCTCCATACTCTTTCTAGTGATCTTATCCTTAATTAGAGTAAACACCAGTGAGAGAATGACTTAAGTTTCCTTGAATCCTAATCCCATGTTCATGGTTGTGTCACCTTTAAGATCTATTCATTGTTCATTCACTTTTCCTGCAAATATGTATTAATCTCCTAATATGTTGCTTATTTTGTGCATAGGAAATACAATCAGGGAGAAGAATGAAGAACCATCTCTGTTTTCAGGGAATTCCAAATCCCTGGGAAAACTGGTGCAAAATAATAAACCCATGTGGCCAAAAGAAGATCAACACCATTGTATGTGCCAAACTGCAGTAGTTCCCAACTGGGGTGAGGGTGGGGGACCATGCCACCCAGGGATTTTCAGTAATACCTGGAGACATTTTGGTTGCCATAGTTTGGGGAGCGGATGTTACTGGCATGTAATGGGTAGAGGCCAGGAATGCTGCTAAACACTTAGAGGGCAAAGGACAGCCCACAACAGAGAATTATCAGGCCCCAAATGCCAGTAGTGCCAAGGTTTAGAAATTGTTTGCTAAGGGTATCATCCTTTCCAGATTTTAAATAAAGAAGTTCAGCTGGACGTGGTGGCTTACACCCATAATCCCAGTATTTTGGGAGGCCGAGGTGGGAGGATCACTTGAGTCCAGGAGTTTGAGACCAACCTGGGCAACACGGTGAAACCTTGTCTCTACCAAAAGAAAAAAACAAAAAAACAAAAACAAACAACAAACAAACAAACAAAATCAGCCGGGTGTGGTGGTGCGTGCCTGTGGTCCCAGCTATTTGGGAGGCTGAGGTGGAAGGATTGCCTCAGCCTTAGAGGTCAGAGCTGCAGTGAGCCATAATTGCACTACTGCACTCCAGCCTGGGTGACAGAGCAAGACCCTGTCTAAATAAATAAATAAATAAATAAAGTTTATGCTGGCTAAACTACAGAGTAATTTACAATTCTATGACAACGAATAGATTAAAAATGTAAGTAATCTACTCTTGAATAAATGCTCTTATTTTACATCTGTCAGTGAAATTAAGACAAAGTGCAGTCATGCACCACATAACAATATTTTGATCAATGACGGACTGCATATATGACATGATCCCATAAGTGTATAACAGAGCTGCCCTTTACAGGTGTACCATTTTTAATCTTTTGTACCATATTTGTACTGTATCTTTTCTATGTTTAGATACACAAATATCATTGTGTTACAGTTGCCTGCAGTATTCAGTACAGTCACATGCTGTGCAGGTTTGTATCCTAGGAGCAATAGGCTCTACCATACAGCCTAGGTGTGCAGCAGGCTGCACCATCTAGGTTTGTGTAAGTTCACTCTATGTTCGCACAATCGTAGAATTGCCTAATGATGCATTGCTCAGAACATGGTCTCGTCGTTAAGTGACACATGACTGTGCAATCTTTCTGGAAGTGGCCTAATAATACCTAAGTAGGTAGGGTGGGGGATTCCACATTATAGGGGAATGAGTTCACAATTCTTCTGCCCCACCCTTGACTGAGCCTTCACTGTCCCTTTCTCTCCAGACTGCTGCACACCAGGATCAGATTGTCTCCTGTTCAGTCTTCTTTAACAGATCCTCACTCCTCTGGGGATAACAATCAAACTTGCTTCAACAACTACAAGGCATCGATGAACTAGACCCTGCCTACCTCATCCTCTCACCTTGTTCACCCTGCGCTAGCCACAGTGATCCCCAAATTATTTTTCCTGCACAGAGATTCCACACAATCTGTTCCCTCTAACTGGAAATATCCTCCCCCTACCACTAAACTCTTATGCTTCATATCATGAACTGAATATCATAACCTAAAAAGGCTTTCCTTAACTTCCCATTTCCTTTCCTGCTCTGCTTTTTTTTGTTGTTGTTTTGTTCTTTTCTTTTGAGATGGGGACTCACTCTGTCACCCAGGCAGGCGTGCAGGGCTCAATCACATATCAACCTCCCAGACTTAGCCTCCCAAGTAGCTGGGACTATGGGTCCCACCACGCCCAGCTAATTTTTTTTTTATTTTTAATTTTTTGTACAGATGGGGGTCTCACGATGTTGCCCAGGCTGTGCTCTGCTTCCTTATCCATTTTCCACCCCTCTCTCCCCTGCTGTGTGCACCATCCCCATGTGTCAGTGTGATTCCAGCACCCTTGCTGGCTGGCTCTGGGTTGGGTTTGGCCATTAGGCAGCACTGGTAAAAAAAATCCGAAGGCTACAGGTAATGGACATCCAGGTATTTTCATCCCCTTTCCTACTTGGGTGCCATTCTGGGAGTGAGTTCCTCCCACTAGTACTAGAACTCCAGCTCTCAGTAAGCCCTGGTGCCCCATTCTGTCCCCGTGTTCCTATAGCTGATGCAACTCTCTGGGCAAGTCAGCATCTCTCCTGTGTTCCCTTAACACTGCCCCACCTCTGAAAGTAGCCCCTTCATCAACAAATTTTCATTCGAACCATCTAAAGTGAATTTTCTTTTCCAGTCAACACCCTAACATTCACATTCCTCAATTTAAATCAGTTTTTCTTCATATAGATTCTTCCACAACACCAAATCATTTTTCCTCTGAGCTCTTATCATATTTTATAAATGTATATATGTGTGTTTGTATTTTGATTCTTGGTGTAGTATCTGTCACCTGACCTGGCACAATTTTGTGTATTTTACAGGGAACATAGTTGTTTTGCTAATGACAGTTGAATGGATGGATGAAAGGGTAGGCAATATCCTTGCTGAAGATAGACATCTGAATCTTTCATAAAATAAATTATTGTTAAAAAGCAATATTAATATAAGGAAGTTATGGGTGAATACAATAGCATATATGAAGGAAAATTCTTGAAGCTTTAAGTGCATGCATGCAGGCATTCAACTGACATTTGTTCAGAACCTTGTGAGTACCACAGTCTTACATTAGAAATTGGGAGCAAAGACATGAAAAGAAAACAGTCTCTTTCCTCAGAAGCTCAAAGACTGGTGGGGAAGATGAGAATGTAAAGAGAATGGGGCACATGGGAGACATGAGCCAGGGCTACAAGGAGGTCAATACAGCGGTTGCTATCAAAGGGGGAAGGTTTACAAGGGAGCCATCTGGAAATAGAAAAAATTAAACAAGACCATGTTTCAAGTTTGTTTAGAAAACACGATGGCTAATATGACCATAAAGTCTTTGTTGTCCTGCAAATTTGAAGAGGAAAGGAAGGAAGCAGCATCCAAGCCAAATAGGTTGCTTTGAGGTAACGTCTCTGCCCAGATAAAAGGGGGGAGTTGGCACCAGCAGAAAAGCAGAAGAGGCAATAGCAAAAACTGACTGGTTGTTACTACAAGAATCCAGACATGTGGGTCCTGATCATAATGGGAGCCCAAGTGGGACAATAACCAAAGCCTGTAGCTGGAGCTCCTGGAACCCAGCAATTTCTGAGTTTAGGAAGGTTTAATTAATTTACCCACCATGAAATCTGATACACATACATGTGTCACTGGGTGGTATGCATGTGTGTGTGTGTGTGTGTGTGCTTACGATATGACATTTGCAATACTTCAGGTAACAGTTACATTCACCAACAGTCTTGGAATATTAAAAATATTCTAACTTTTTTTCATTGAAATAATATTTTTTACCCTCTCACATAGAGGAAAAGTGTTATTTTAACAAATGCTTTCATCATCTTCATGGTTCTGTCTGTGAGTTGCCCCAGCCCAGAGAAGTCAGGATGAGACACAATCATTCTGATTAAAACCAAATAAACACTGAGGTCCTATCCTCAGTCAGACATTAGACCACGGGTCAGCAAACTTGTTATAAGTATTTTAAGCTTTGTGAGCCATATGATCTCTGTTGCGACAAGTCAACATTATTGTTTTAATGTAAAACCAGACATAGACAATATGTAAATGAATGGGGATGGCCATGTTCCAATAAAACTTTGGTTACAAAAATAGGTGGCAAGTCAGATTTGAACTGTGGGCTGCAGTATGCCAGCCCTGCACCAGACTACAAAGAAGGAAAGGAAAAAAATGAACTAAGAACAAGGGAGACAGCTCCAAAACAAATGGGAAAAAGAAAACCATTGATGGTAATACTGCAGTGGTACCTAAAAGAGAATATTATAGTTGTAAGATCCAATAAGGTAATGAGAATAAATCAATAAGCTCTGACTGAATGAACACATATTCTCCCTTGTGATAAAATAAAACATATTGGTAGAATGTTCTACTTACTATAACTACTATGCAAACAAATTCCTATTTTGAAATATATAAATAAATATATAGTTCAAAAATAGGCACTAATTACAACACGAATGAACCTTGAAAACATGCTAAATGGAAGAAGCCAGATGGAAAAGGCCACATATTGTATGATTCCATCTATATGAAATGTCCAGAAGAGGCAAATCCATAGAGACAAAAAGCAGCTTAGTGGTTGCCAGGGGCTGTAGGGAGGGGGAAGTGGGGAGTGATTGCTGATGGGCACAGAATTTGTTTATAGGGTGATGAAAATATTCTGAATTAATTAGTGGTGATAGTTACAGAACTCTGTGAATATACTAGACAACCACTGAATTGTACACTTTGAAAGGATGAATTAATGGTATGTGAATTACATCTCAACTAAAAAAAAGGAGTAGGACATTCTCATACAAATTGACACTATCTTTCTGGAAGGCAGTTTGAAGCAGTACATATTAAAAGTCCTACAAATGGGGGAAGCAAGAGAGAAATAGGAGCTAAGAGGATTTGGAAACTGAAGAGCAGCCGAAAAATAAATTATTTTAGCAAATGCAATAGCTCCATATACATCAATTCTAATACAAAATGGGTTCTATTATGTCTTGAGAGCAACTAAAACGTAACATTTGCCTTCCTACATCTGTGGAAAATAGTCATGGACACCTGATCTGCTTATATGAGTTAACAACAGATTTGCCTGGACATCAAATGATTATTGCTGGGTGTGGACTAGGAGCTTTTCATATATTGCTGACCCTTCCCACAGTTCTGCAGATTATGCATTATAAAGCCCATTTTACAGATGAGCAAACTGATTGGCAAAGTCCATGCATCCTTTCTGATCTCAGGGATCTCATGTGGATGGTGCTTCTAGCAGGGGGAGGAGATCAGCCTGTACCTCACTCCTTGGACATTCCTCAGCTGTTTTCTGTTCTCTGAAAGGGGATTGCAAATGAGGCCCTGCAAGCAAGTTCACAATGTTGCCATCATGATTTCAGCCATAGCCTCCCAACTAGTCTCCCTGCTCCCTCTCCTGCCCACATTTGCTAGATGGATCTATTTAAAACTGAAATCAGCCCATGCCCCTCCCCTTCTTAAAAAGCCAAGCTCCTAACTCCCGTTTAGAAGGTCTTAGAGGCCCCACCTCCATTGACTATCACTTGGACCATATCTTGCCCTTGCCCTTTTTGCACCAGCCTATGGGCCTTCCTGTCCATCAAGCCTTGGAGGAGCATCCTAGCTCATGCCTCTGCCTGGCATGCCCTTCACATGGCTGACTTGTCATTCAGGTCACCTCCACAGAGACTGTCCTTGTCTACTGTTCTAAAGTAGCCACAATTCACTCTATTTTAATCCTTTGTAAAGCTCTGACCATCTGATATTCTTCCTTCCATCCCATCCTCCCTTCCTCTTTTCTTCTTTCCTCCACCCCTTCTTGCCTTGCTCCCTTTCTCCTTCTCTCCCTCCCTCCTTCCCTGCCACTTCTCTGTCCACTAGAATAGAAACTGTATGAGAACATGAACTCTGGGCTGTTCACCTGCCCCTGGCCTATTATAGGCACTCAAATATTTGTTGAAAGAATTAATGAATGCTGATGAAACTTGGCAAAGGTCCTGTGTTTTGCTAAATGATGAAAGATATAAATTCCACAGCACATAGTCTTGGCTCTGCAGAGGGGTAACAATAAATGAGACTAATGACCATAAACTTCAGAAGGCCCTAACCAGCACCGACCATTTACAACTGTCCCCACCCCCAAGGTTCCATGTCTGAGACAAGTTTCAGCCTGAAGTGAGTTTTTATTACCTACTCATAAACCCCTGAATCATGTGGTTTACAGGGCAAGTGCTAATGCAGTCATAATTATATTGGTGTGAACACATTGTCATAGAAATGTAGCAAACATAGACACAGGCATTTAAGAGAAACCAGCTGCTCACAACACAAGATCAACCATCACATAGAAACCAGTGAGCAAGCACACAGCTAAGGAACTTGAACTGAGTGACTGAAGGTGACACACCCTATAAATCACAAAGTGTGATGACAGTTTGCACCAGTACCTCAGAGCAACCAATACTGCCCGGAGCACTATGCATTTTAAGAAAATCTATAATGAAGACATGGATACTACCTTCCCCAAATGGTGACTGCCATTGTTTTTCTGTTTAATTAATCCAAGCACAAAATAAGTGTTAACTTCAGTTTGTGAACGATTTCCTTTCTTTTCTCTTTGGAAGCAGATCAAGGAACAAGAAAGGACATGACTGTATTATAAATTCATTACTTACCTAGGGTGTTTTTTTCCTTTTTAATCTCTAAAATAACAGTTGATCCATTAAGAGACTGGGAGGTGAAAAATGTCAAGCTTCTGACCTTTTCTTAATTTACGAATGTACTGAGCCAATGAGAACATATCCACACTCCATCTCCTCATAATTAGTATTTTCTATGGACTCAGTGATGACTCCAGAGCAGGATTTCTCAGCCTATGCACTATTGTCATATTGGATCAGATAATTCTCTGTGTCTGGGCTGTCCTGTGCATTGTAGGATGTTGAGCAGTATTATCCCTGGCCTCCACCCACTGGATGCCAGGAGCATCGTACCTTCTCCCCCCAAGCTGTGACAATCAAAAATGCCTGCAGACATTGCAAAATGTCCCTTGGAAAGCAAAACCACCTCAGGTTGAAAACCACTGTCCAAAACATTGTAATATGAAAAACTAAGAAAAAATATCAGGTTATACTCTAATTATTTTTGTATTTCAACATATTCTGCCACATTTTATTTCTTGGACACTATAAACTTATCAACCCAGAATGGACACTTATTGTCCTTTTAGCATTTGTTGCTGTGTTTGAGTGGTGGATGTTGCTCAGTGTCTTGCTAAAATGCCACAAGGCCAGGATTCCTCTTGTAGGACGACTCCCTGACATTCATCATAGAATTTTATGCTTTCATCCAGCATTGCATGCCAAGATTACACTTCTTTAAAAAACAACCAGGGCCCATAAATAATTGCCTCTGAGACTCGACATTATTTTCAGTTGGTGGAACAATCTTAAAACTGGTTTCCAACCAGATATTTAAAGATCATAATATTTGTATGAAGAGTTCTTTAAAGAGAAAGAATAGAGCTGGTTTTAGTTTGAAACCAATGAAAAAACAAGTCGTTTGTCTGCCTTTTGCTAAAATAACTAACTTTAATGACAACGTATTTAGAATAGCAAAAGCAAGAGCAGAACTAGCCCTGGCATTGGCCTTAGAAGATTTTACAACTCTGAAAAGGCCATTAATCAGCAAACAATCTATAAAGACAACTTAAAAAAATGTGTTCCAACTGCCTCATTCCCTTGCCTTGGTTATAATCCAAGAGCAAATCCTCCAAGTCTAAATCTTGTGACCCATAAAACTTCTTATCTGCCTTTACTTGGTACAGGCCAGCAACCAAATCTCTATACACTGTTTTTCCCATGGAAGAATGAGGCTGTAAGTTTGCTCACCAAGAGGCACTTGGTGGGAAGAAAGAATAAGCAAGAAATGTGCCATAAATCTTCATCAGCCTTCTTGTGTAAAGCTGACATGGATTTAGAAAAAGTTTGTTCTTCATAAACTTTATTATTTATCCAGGAATAATTTTATTCTAATTGAAAAAGTGCATTTTAAAAGCTGTCAACAATTGTGCATGGGTTATTTGACATTGTACAGGAAACTGGCCAATGTGACACACTTGTATGGCATAGTCACAGTATAATGTGATTTTGTTTGCTTTCAAAATTTTCTTGTATGGTATTTCACGGTTATTGATTTTACACCAGATACGTATTTGGCATGAATGGCATAATTTTTAAAAGGCTGTTTACAGAAAGAAGAAAATTCAGTTGATTTTTTAATGATTTTTTTTTTTTTTTTTCTGATGGATTAGTGAAGTGCTTTGTGTAAGCCCCACATTTTTGTTTAGGCCAAAGAGAAAAACAGTCACCATAGTCCATTAATCTGATTTGTGGTTTTGCTTTATACCCTCTACTAGTAGCTTGCACCTTGTGATCTATTTAACATCTTGCCTTTCTTATTAACAAAACCCAAATTAGGCCTTGTTCAGGGTGACTGGCCAGAAATAATATGCTTCATCAGAGACAGTAGGTGTGTAGCTAGCATTCTTCTCTAAGAACAATATGGTTCACCACAAGTGTGGAGGGTGGAGTGTGTGGAAAGTCTGGGTCCCCCTTTCTATGCTTGAAGGGGCCTTTTGAGG
The DNA here is from genome assembly GCF_008728515.1 of Papio anubis. Lineage (NCBI taxonomy): Eukaryota > Metazoa > Chordata > Mammalia > Primates > Cercopithecidae > Papio > Papio anubis. The sequence goes on from NC_044996.1 coordinate 134,768,070, forward strand.
TTTTATTAATGACAATTTAAACACATTTCTTTTCTATAGATCTTCCATCAACGAATTCAACAATTGCTTGGGGGGCAGGTTGACATTACGAACTTAGTTTGGGAGAAGGTGTCTAAATGCTTCCAAATAACCTTCATGTGATTTCTAAAATAATTGATCATAAATAATGAGTATCTTATAGTTATAAGTCAGGAAGATTAATGATTTGAATACTTCTTGAATAAAGTGTGCTGTTGTCTCTACCCCTGACCCTGGGCCCCCATTTAAACAAAGATACATCTATCAACATACTCTTTTTGCAAAAATTTGGGTGCTGATTTTAAAGTGACCTAACATAAATTAATCCATTCAAAGTACTACATATTGAATGTCTGGGAAAGCCAGATATTTACCATATTCTGTCTTTTATTTTCAGATGTAAAATAGTTCAAAAGCTAATTATTTAAAAAGTATGGGGATAAAAGTCATATTTAGAGTGGGGCCTAATAAATTGGGCCTGTCCAGTGGAGCAGTCTTCTTCTATTTTGCCTAACCACTCACAGAGCAATTCACCAGAGTTTAACAATTCACTCAGAATCTTCAGTGTTTATATCACCTCCGTTTGCATAAAGAACCAATTGACTATCACCACCAGAATAGAAGTTCTACAACGAATGCCAGTATGTGCATTATTTTATTCAGTCCTCTGCTCACCTTACAAGGAAAGCAGATGCAACATCTCCCATTTTGCTGAGAGGTTAAGTGATTGCTGGAGTCATGCAGCCAGCAAGGGGCTGAAGCAGACCTTGAAGCCAGCCCTGTCCCAGCACATAGTCGGTGCTCCTCCCATTCCACCTAGAAGAGCAAGTCACCATCACAAGATGGAGGGCTGCTGGCTGCCATTGTGAGGTCACAGAGAATGGAACTACTGAAATTAGACCCAGGTATTGTTGAATAGAACTTTCCATACCCCGATATCAAAGTAGATGTATACATGATAGATACTAAGGCATTAAGGAAATCATGAGTCAATAGTAGTGCTTGTTACTAAGCATAGTTCTTATATGTCCCTCCATGAGACAAGCAAACATGCAAAAACCCATGTTCAATGCACTGTTACTCCTTAAAAATCTCCCCAGTGCAGTCCAGTCAATCCTGTTTTCTTTTGCCCATCAGCTATTCTTTATTATCTCTGTTATTTAAATGAACAGAGAGCAGGCACTGAGTAGGGGGCTGGCTTTGAAAGTGACTTCAAGTACAGTCACAGAGCTGCAAACTCAGCTGTTGCCATTCTGAAACAGTTATTCCATTTTGTTATCAATGCTTAGACCACAGCAGGCATGGCAGGTTGCTGCATTTGCAGTGGGGCATTGCTGATGGGGCCTTGCAAACTGTGTCTGTGACCTGTAGGGTTTCTCATGTTCTCCTTTCAGAGCAATTATTCTCCAAAGCTCTCCTCCCCAAAATGTGCCCCTGAAAGATTCCTCTCTCTGCTCTGTTCCTCACTAGGTTCATATCTTTGCTATAGTACTTGTCACATTGCATTAAAACATCTTTTGACTACTCTGCCTTGTCCACGTGACTGGGAGCCTATCAAAAGCAGATATGTTGCTCATTATTTTGGATTGCCTAAGGGTCTGGCAACTGCGTCTGGCAAGTATTGATGCTCCCCTCCTCTCTCCTAGTTTGCTTTATTCCTATGAAATGTCTCATCAGAATCCTTTAAATGTTATTGATTCAAGTCTCTACCCAGTTTTGTGACAGCAATTTAACACTTTGATTTCTCACTCCATTTTGCTTGTTATTAAATTTATTTTTCCATCAATTTCTACTTCAAGTCAGAAAGATGAAGAAGAAAAATTCTGGGCTGTGAAGTCACTAGCCAGCTGTGTGGCAATGGGCTATCCATTTTTGTGTTTCTCAGTCCATCCTGGGGCCAAATAGAAGACACACCGCATATTGGGGTAAGAGAAGATGGATATTTGATTCTTTGTCACCATGATGGTATTTGTGGGTGAATTTTTTTTCTTCTTCATGTTGACCGTCATTGGAATTTTTATGTATAAATTCTTATTATGTCTAGTTCTTATTGGTGTTATAATCAACCTTCTAAAATGTCTAATGTTAGAAAGCAGCACGGAGTTGATGGCATCAGATCAACACTCATTTCAGGGACAACCCTTTTTCGTCCCTGCTCACCAGGCAGGCCACCAGTGCTAATATTAGTCGTACGTGGCTGGTGCTACTTTGGTTTCTGCAGACAGCTCAAACATGAATTTCACTTGTCCTTCTTCCCTTTTTTTCACCTTAAGCAAATAATTGACAAGCAGGCTAGAATGTCTTTTAATCACATAATGGTCCTCAAAAATTGTTTTAAAGGAAGTAGTACTGAGTTTAAACAAAGTAATCAATTACTGTATAATACACAGAATATAATGAGGGACAACAAATATTTTAGAGTTGGAAGGCAACTTAGATTTCTATTTGCGCACATAGGCCATGGCATGAGGATAGCAAAAAAATCTTGACACTACAAGGCCAGATCTGAATCCTTTGGTTTATTTTATGAAAATATCATGATTGGAAACCATCAATCATGTAATGAATGGTGGGCTAATCAATATGTGGTTCTGGTGAGATATTACAAAAATCATGACAACTTAACATATTTCTAGAACTTCCAGGAGATTTATGGCAAGGTTGAGATACCTAACAGGCTGATCTCAAAGTAGCCTTAAGGGAGGTGAAGGGATATTAACATGCAGTAGACATTCACACCCACCATGTGGGAGACCAACAGGTACTTTTCCTATATACTTAAAACTGTTAGGCAAAGCCAATATTTTTATTGCCATATTTCCCAAAGAAGAAATTTCCCAAAGGAGACCTAAAGAAGTCAAGAAACTTACCTGAAACTAGATTTATTAGAAGTAGCCAAGCTGGGATTTAAACTCATTTCTGGCTCTAGAAATATTTTTGATTTCCTAGTCTTTTTCTTTTTATTAACAAGACACAAAATTCCCTAATTCTGCTACCCTTCAGACCACTATAAATGCTGTGGTAGATATCTCCAAGATGGCACCAAATGGTCCCTGTCTCCCTAGTATTCACAACTTGGTATTTCCCTCCCCTTAAGTAACTTGCTTCTAACTAATAGGACATGGCAACATCGAGGGGAAGTCATTTCCATAATTCATCAAAATATATTGTGACATTCATCTTACTAGCAGACTCTCACCCTAGCTGGCTGTGATAAAGCAAGCTGGCATGTTGGAGAGGCCCACATGGCAAGGAATTGAGGGTGGTCTCTGGGTGACAGTCAGTGAGGAAATAGAGCCCTCAGCCTGACAGCCCCCAATGAACTGAGTCTGCCAACAATTACATGAGTAAGCTCGTAAGCACATTATTCCCCAGTCAGGTCTCCAGATGAGATCCCAGATTTAGTGGATATCTGGATCACAGCCTAGTGAGACCCTGAGCAGAAGATACAGTTAAGTTGTGACCAGATTCCCTACCCACAAAACCTGGGAGATAATAAATGTGTGATACTTTAAGCCTCTAAATTCTGAGACAATTCATTTTGCAGCAGTAGACAACTAATAAAATGACCCCACAAAAAGGCAATTGCCTTGCCACATGTAGCCACCAGTGTGAGACCCATGGAAGATAATGATGCTAGTTTTCAAGGTGACAGATACCTCAACTCTCCCACTACATCATACACAGAAAATTGGCTAAAAACAATACCGGCGAACACACTGTTCCCTGGGCCTAATTCCATTGCTTAATTTCTGTGTTAGAAGCATAAAACAGACAGAGTGTTATCACCAGGCAGAGAAACAGTGAGCTAATACGTAGATATAATAAATTAGTATAAATGAACAAAGAGTAAGTACATACTGAGTGGCAGGAGTTTTAGAAATAATTTGATTTAGCCAGGCTGGGGTTAGAGAGAATTCCAGCTTAAATAGAGATGTAAAACTAGAAGATGACTGAGTTATCCCCTCAGGAACCATTTTGGTATTCTGGCTGGTTAGGGGAGCTCTATTTGACTTAGCTACATCATCAGGAATAGTTCTTTGAGTTAGAAAGTTTCTATTTTTACAGTGCTTTTATTTTTTGATGAATGGATAGTCAGGACTCAGATTCAAAAAAAAAAATTCTGGCCCAATTACATTAGTAGTACAAGAAATTATGTTATTTCCCTTGGCTTTAAAAATTACTCAAAGCTTATGTGGAAGTAAAAAAAAAATACTTCTATTTGTTTGATTTTTCTTTCTTTCTTCATTTACGGATTGACCTTTGTGTTCAATATCAATTTCATTATATAAATATTAGATAGAAATGACACTGTTTGACAATTTCCATACTAATAGAAATCACAGCTTTAAACTTCATAAACAAAATACAGAGATTTATAACTTTGTGTTCTGAGGTCAATACTTATTCACCATACTAAGTGAGGTGCCATCAGCACTACTTCTCAGTAATCACAATGCAGCCTTTGGGGTTAAGTAGCCCTGAGTTTGGGAATTCTGGTCAATTCACTTACTCACCAGGTAGACTTAACCTTCCTGATTCTCTGTTTTATAATCTATAAATGGGGATAAATATAAAGTCCTTCAAAAAAAAAATGGGAAAAGGACTCCATAGTCAATAAATGGTGCTGGGACAGCTGGCTAGCCATATGCAAAAGAATGAAACTGGACCCCTACCTTTCACCATACACGAAAATTAACTCAAGATGGAATAAAGATTTAAATGTAAGACCTCAAACTCTACAAATTGTATAAGAAAACCTAGGAAATACCCTTCTTGACATCAGCTTTGGCAAATAATTTATGGCTAAGTCTTCAAAAGCAATTGCAACAGAAACAAAAATTGACAAGTGGGACTTAATTAAACTAAAGAGCTTCTGTACAGCAAAAGAAACTATCAACCAAGGCCAGTGCAGTGGCTCACGCTTGTAATCCCAGCACTTTGGGAAGCCGAGGTGGGCGGATCACGAGGTCAGGAGATCGAAACAATCCTGGCCAACATTGTGAAACCCCGTCTCTACTAAAACACAAAAAATTAGCCAGGCGTGGTGGTGCACGCCTGTAGTCCCAGCTACTTGGGAGGCTGAGGCAGGGGGATTGCTTAAACCCGGGAGGTGGAGGTGGCAGTGAGCTGAGATCACACCACTGCACTCCAGTCTGGTGAAAGAGCAAGACTCTGTCTCAAAAAAACAAAACAAAACAAACAAACAAAACAACAACAACAACAAAAACCGAAACTATCAACTGAGTAAACAAACTGACAAAATGGGAGAAAATATTCACAAACTATGCATCTGACAAAGGCCTAATATCCAGAATCCATAAGGAACTTAAACAACTGAACACGTAAAAAACAAATAACCCCATCAAAAAATGGACAAAGGACATGAACAGACACTTCTGAAAAGAAGACATACAAGCGGCCAACAAACGTGAAAACATGCTCCATCAGAGAAATGCAAATCAAAACCACAATGAGATATCATCTCACACCAGTCAGAATGGCTATTATTAAAAAGTCAAAAAACAACAGATACTGGCAAGGCTGCAGAGAAAAGGGGATGTTTATACACTGTTGGTTGTTGGTGGGAATGTAAATTAGTTCAGCCACTGTGGAAAGCAGTTTAGAGATTTTTCAAAGAATTTAAGAGAGAACTACCATTTGACCCAGCAATCCCATTACTGGTTATATATCCCAGGGAAAGGAAACCATCCTACAAAAAAGACATGTAGATATGTATGTTCATTGCAGCATTATTCACAATAGCAAAGACATAGTATAAACCTAGGTGCCTATCAATGGTGGACTGGATAAAGAAAATGTGGTACATTTACACTATGAAATACTATGCAGCCATAAAAAAGAATGTAATTATGTCCTTTGCAGAAACATGGATGCAGCTGGAGGCCATCATCCTAAGTTAATTAACACAGGAACAGAAAACCAAATACCACATGTTCTCACTTGTAAATGGGAGCTAAACATTGGGTTCACATATACATAAAGATGGGAACAATAGACACTGGGTACTATTATAGGGGAGAGAGAGGGATGGGGGCAAGGGCTGAAAATATCCCTGCTGGATACTATGCTCACTATCTGAATGATGGGATCATTTGTACCCCAAATCTCAGTGTCACATAATAAACCCATGTAACAAACCTGCACATGTACTCCCTGAATCTAAAAGTTGAAATTATAAAAATAAAAATAAAACAACCATAGAGATATTTTAGAAAGCAAAAATATAAATAAATATAAAGTCCTTGAGATAGAGATTTATACATAAATTAAGTGACATAAGATGCTTATATTATGCTTCATACATAATAAACAGCTCTTACTATATTTTCAAGATTTTGGTATTGTCTTTAATTTTCTGTAGTTTGAATATGATATGGCTAGGTGTAGACTTTTAGTATTTATTCTGCTTCATGTTCTCTGAACTCCCTGGATTTGTGGTTTTGTTCCTGTTACTAGTTTTGGAAAATTCTCAGTCATTATTACTTCAAATATTCAAGTAATTTTTCTACTCCTTTTTCCCATTATGTGTATGTTATACCTTTTGTGTTTGTAATTGTCTCGTAGTTCTTCAATATTCTGTTCCTTTTTTTAATTCTCTTTTTTTTGTTTGCATTTCCATTTGGGAAGTTTCTATTGGCATATCTTTCAGCTCATGGATTCTTTCCTTGGCCATGTACAGTCTGTGGATGAACCCATCAAAGACATTCTTCATTTCTGTTACAGTGTTTGTGGCTTCTATAATAGCATTTCCTTTTGATTCTTTCTTAGAATGTCCATGTCTCTGTTTACATTATCCATCTGTTTTTGCACATTGTCTATATTTTCCAACAGAACCTTTAGCATATTAATCATAATTAGTTTAAATTCCCAGTCTGATAATTTCAAAAATGTCTACCATATCTGAATCTGGTTCTAATGCTTGCTTTCTCTCTTCAGATTGTAGTTTTTCTTGCCCTTTAGAATGCCTTATAATTTTTTGTTGAAAGCTGGGCATGATGTACTGGATAACAGAAACTGAGGTACGTAAATAAACCTGTAGTATGAAGTTTTATGTTGATCTGGCTAGGAGCTATGCATGTTTACTGTTTGCTATAGCTGTAGTTGTCAGAGGCTTCGATTTCCTCAATTATCTTTGTCCTCCCTCACCCATTGTATCTTTATGTTTTCCTAGAAACTCCTTCTTAAATCGAGTTTGAGTATTTCAGTTATTTTGCTTATAATTCACTGTCATTATACAGGAGCACTGTTGATGTGGTTATAGGTTGTAGGGGGAGGGGAAGCATTGTATAATCCTATAATTGGGTCTTAATCTTTTATTGGGCTTGTGCCCCTGGGCTGTGACCTTCACAAGTGACTCTCAGCTTTTATTTTTCCTCTTAGGTGGGACAGGAAAGCTAGAGAGGGCTAGAATAAGGTAATTTTTCTTCTACCAAATCAGATAAGGCTCTGGTAAATTCTTTTCCCTTCTTACTGATTCTTTCTTTTGTAAACAATGCTCTGGGCTTATTTCAAAATGGTTACTTTCATATTTCCAAAGTGTTACTTTTCCTCCTTGCTCTGGCCAAGCACTAGGTAAATTTTTTCTAATCTTCACCATGAGAACCTTATGGGGGGAATCCTAGAGGTAAAACTCATGAAAATGTTGGGATCCCACTGAAATTGGGCTCCCAGTAGTTTTTAACTACTTACTAAAGCTAGTCCATACTTAGTCACCAGAAATTCATCGAAGTTACTATTTAAGTGTTCCTACTGCTATTAGGCCCAATGTCCTCTGCTCCAGGTAAACTGATCTATATTCTCTGGATTTGCTTGCCTGTTCAGTTTCTGGGGTGGCAGTTTATCCTATGACCTCAATTCTCTGAAGGATCTAAGACAAGTCATTGGTTTTCAGTTTGTTCTGCCTTTTTCTTGTTAAGAGGGCAGGTGTGATGACTGCCACGCTCTTTACTTTTTGGAATGAAAACCAGATGTCTCTGATGTTCCTATATTTTAAATTTATGAATAAGTTACACTCTTCTCAACTAGAAACATCTATAAATCTAGAGTTATAGAACTCCAATTGTCCCAATGTGTTTCTATCATGGCACTTAAATTTTTCACATTATCAATCAGATATTATTGTATGAAACAATTTAGAAACACATAAACAACTGCTCCTTTCTGGTAACTATGAACATTACTACAGTTCATTTGCAAATATTCCTTTCAAGTAATTGAATAGCAATTAATGAGCTAAAATAAGAAAGTAAAATTTCCTCAAATTAAAGGGAAGATGGGGAGGGAATTATTTTCCTATTCAGAATTGGAAAAAAAACATTTAATTAGAATACTCATTTAAAACATTAGTTCTGAAGGCCAGGTGTGGTAGCTCACGCCTGTAATCCCAGCACTTTGGGAGGCCAAGGTGAGTGGATCACCTGAGGTCAGGAGTTCGAGACTAGCCTGGCCAACATGGTGAAACACTGTCTCTATTAAAAATACAAAAAATTAGCTGGGCATGGTGGCAGGCACCTGTAATCCCAGCTACTTTGGAGGCTGAGGCAGGAGAATTGCTTGAACCTGGGAGGCAGAGGTTGCAGTGAGTGGAGATCATGACATTGCACTCCAGCCTGGGCGACAGAGCAAGACTCTGTTTCAAAAAAAAAAAAAAAAAAGTTCTGGGAACTCTTAAATAAAGACAATGACAAATAGCATATTGGTTTTCTGTTGCTGCATAACAAATTACAACAAATTTAGCAAAATAAAACACTTTCTATTAGCTCACAGTTCTATAGGCTTGAAGTCTGGATAGGCTCAACTGGGTTCTATGCTGAGGGTTTCACAAGGCTAAAATTAAAATATTGATCATCCTGGGCTCTTACCTGGAGGCTCTGGGAAAGAATCCACTTCCAAGATCACTCAGGTTGTTGACTAAATTTAGCTCCTTGAGGTGTAGGACTGAGGTCTTCATTTCCTTGCTTCTGTTTGTGGAGGGTTGCTCAGCTCCTGCAGGTTGCTTTTCCATCCTTGCACATGACACCTTCCACTTTCAAAGCCAGAAATGGTACATCAAATCTTTCTCATGCTTTGAATCTCTATGACTTCCCCTTCTGCCATCAGCCAGAGAATGTTCTCTGCTTTTATGGGCTCACGAGACCAGATCGTATCTAACCAGATAATCTCCCTATTTTAAGCTCAACTGTGCTGTATACCTTAACATAATCATGGGAGTACTATCTCATAACATTCAAAGGTTCCAGGGATTCAGGTGGAACATCTTTGGAGGGACATCCTAGAACTTCTGCCTACTACCAGTGGGTATCCAGGTCTCTTAGGATAGGGAGAAGCCAGAAACATTCAGGACATTGGACACTTTAACAAGAACTAGGGTGCTTCAGTCTGCAGAACAGAAGAAAGGGGTAACAGGTTCTACATTCTTCAAAGACTGCATGTAGAAGAAATGCTTATACATGCATTCACTCCACAAACAAGATTGGGTTCCTGTCAGGTGCCAACACGTGTGCCAGATGTTGGAAATACAAAGATGAATAAGACCCATTTCTGTTCTCAGGGAGCTCACAATCTCATGTCCAGACAGGAGAGGCTGAGGTGAAAGCCTCTAAGATGTCCATGTCTGATAGACTTCTGTAGGATGATCCTATGCTGTCCTTCTCCGTGATTAAATGATATATGATAACCATCGAATCTCCTCCTATGATGTTCCTCTCTGTAATGGTCCTCTATGATGCCCCTTTGTATGATGCCCTTATCTGTGATGAGCCTATGATGCATTTAATCTGTGATGCCTCTGTCTATGCTGTCCCTCTCTATGGCACTTGTCTCTCTAGCACCCCTCTCTGTGGTGCTCCTCATTATGGCACTCCTTTCTATGGCAACCCCTCTCTATGGCACCTCTCTCTCTGGTGCCTCTTTCTATGGTACTCCTCTCTATGGCACCCCTTTCTATGGCACACCTCCCTATGGTGCTCCTTTTCATTATATCTATCTCTAGGAAGCCATCCTCTAAGAGGCTGGCTTTAAGAAGCTCCTCTCAATCTTTTTCTTTAGGTATTTTTAAAGTTGTGGTAAAATATTCATAACGTAAAATTTACCATTTAGCCCTTTTAAAGTGTACAATTCAATGACATTAAGTACATTCACAATGTTGTATAACCATCATTAGGTATTTCTGGAAGTTTCTCGTCATCCCAAACAGAAACTCTGTATTCATTAGACAAGAACTTCCCATTCTTCCTTCCCCCAGCTCCTGGTAATCTCTGTTCTACTTTCTGTCTGTATGAATTTGCCTATTCTAGGGACCTTTTATAAGTGGAATCGTACAGTATTTGTCCTTTTCTGTCTGACTTCTTTCACTTAGCATAATGTCTTCAAGTTTTATATCATGTTGTAGCATGTGTCAGACTTTTATTTCTTTTAAAAGCCCTGAATACAATTCCATTGTATGGGTATACCACATTTTATTTATCCATTTATATGTCAACGGACACTTGGGTTGCTTTCACTTTTTTTCTATTGTGAATAATGCTGCTGTGAACACTGGTGTACAAGTGTATGTTTGAGTCCCTGCTCCCTGCTTTCTATTCTTTTAGGTGTGTACCTAGGAGTGGAATTGCTGGATTATCTGGTAATTTTATATTTACATTTTGAAGAACCACAAAACTGTTTTCCATAGTGGCTGTACCATTTTATATTCCCACAATCAATGAATGAGGGTTCCAATTACTTCATGTTCTCACCAACGCTTGCTGTTTTCTATGTGTGTGTGTATGTGTGTGTGTGTGTGTTTGATAATAGCCATGCCAATGGGTGTGAAGTGGTAGCTCATTGTGGGCTTGTTTGGAAGCCACTCTTTAAGATGCTTTTCTCTGTGACGTTCCTGTCTATGATGTACTGCTCTCTGACACCCCTGTTTGGTATCCCTCTCTATTATTATTATTTTTGTAATACCGACCCTCTCTATGGTGTCCCTGTCAGTGGTGCTCCTCTCTATGATGCCCCTCTCTACAATTCCCCTTATTGTAATGCCCCTCTGCATTTTTGCCTCCTGTATGGTCCCCCTATCAGTAGAATGAGCTATCCTTCTGGGGATGATCTCCCTTTCCTGGGGGCATTCAAACAAAGGCAAGATGGCCAGCAGTCAGGGTTGCTGTTAAAGAGATTTCTGAGGTCACTTATGACTCTAGCTTATGACAACAATGTCATCATCTTTTCAGTGTGGCTTTGAGCTGTTCTTCCAGCATCTGAGATGTATTTGTATTGACTCGTTCAGACACCTTCTGTATCTGTCCTTCTCCATGGCCAGTGGCATAGTCCATGAAAAAATTACTGAGTGCAATTTGAGTTGCTGCCTTTAACTGCGTAATTTGGTTTTACACTCATTTTTGCTTTTTTATTTAACTATCACTTTTTATAGTAGTTGCTGTGAGCCAAAGACTGTTGTAAGCATTGCATAAATACTAACACACTGACTCCATTTAATTCCTGTTTTACTGATGAAGAATTGAAACCAGAGAAGTTAAGACACTTCTGTCTGGTAACACAGTGTGTAAGTAGAGAAGCTGGGATTCAAACTCAGGCTGTCTTGTTCTCAAGCACTGAGTTGAAAGGTCAACAAATGTTTTTTGAAGATTGACCATATGCTGGGTACAAGACAAAGATACAGTTCTTGTGCTTATTAAGGAGTCAGGTCCAGAGGAAGAGAGAAATGTTCATTGATAGTGATTCTGATTCCCAGGATTCATGGAGGTGAGTAGTGAGAAATATGGCTGAGAAGGTAGACAAAAGCTAGATGGAGAAGGAAAGCCTTGCCAAGATTGGACTTTAGAATCATGTAAGATCAGAGTAGGACAGATTCATGATGAAATTTCCAACAAGGTGTAGTGAAATGAAGAAAATGTAGGCAATTTAATATGCTTTTTTCATAAAGCTAAATTAATTTACTATAAAAGGCTGTCCTTCGTTCCAAGATTACATCTTTCTTATATTTTTTGATGGCAAAATGTACATTCTTTTGATATTTTTGAGGTAAGAAGGTTTTTTGTTATGTCATTAATGGTTAATTTAAAGTTGGCAACCCATATTAACTTCTGCCATTAAAAAATAACATTAGTCCCTGAAATTTGAAAATCTGGGAATCAATGCCATAAGAAATGTCAGAACAAAGCAATACAAAATATCAGTGAGAGGTCAAGTACAGTAAGAGCTAAAGTGCTGAATAGATTTGGCCATGAGGAGGTCATCAGCCACATTATTTGGGGGAAGTTTTGGCAGGGTGATGCGGTGGGAGGCAGGCTATGGTGGGGATGCATAAGTCTCATTTATCTCTAGGCAACAAAACTTGGGTGGCCACACAGAAAAAAAACGTATTAGCTCATTACATATATGTGCTTATGTTCTGCTGGTTGATAGGCTGCCACATATTTAAGACAGCTGGAAAGGAAGGAGAAATGACAAAGAAACTAATTTAAGCCAAGGTTGTTAAGCAAAAAGATTGACAGACTCTAAAATTACCCACTCAACCTGATGAAAAAAGTATTCATCACTTTTCCTCTCTCTCTTTCTCTCTCCCTTGGTCCCTCTCTCTCTTTCAGTCATGACAACATCCTCCTAGATCAGAAACTACATGAACATCAGCATCCTAAAAATCCAAGCATCTTTATGAGGGATCAAAGTCATGTTCAGGGACACATGTCTTCATCAGCATTCTAGTCATTCCATTCTTGCTCTGCCTGACCCAGACTGAGAAGACATCTGAGACTGGATTTTATGTCCATTCCAGAGAGTGTACAGCATGAAATACTGTCCTTCTGGCTGCCAGTCTGACTTGGCCTGAGAGAAGTTGGGTGAGAAGCATGCCCAAGTCTCCACCGAACCAATGTGGAGAGCTAATCACAAGTTAGGGCACTTTGGGTTGAACGTTCATCTATGATAAACTGGCAAGCCACTCTCCCTGTGTGTTTCCCTTCAGACTATGATTTCAGTGCAAAGGTTGTCTTAGAACCTGAAGACCTAGAAATATTTTGAAACCTGAACTGGCCTATTCTCGGAGACTAGTGCTGAGTCTATTGGGATAACATCAATCTGCAGGTTTTTCCCAGCACTGAAGACATATTTCATCCTATAATTGGAAAATAATTTGATTTATATTCCATTGTGTCAGAGCCTCCACTCGGGTCTCTCGGAGGAGAGGTCTAGGCAGCAGGAAGATGGTCTAGTTTTGAAAAAAAAAATGCTCCATAGACACTTACGGAGAAAGTGCAAAAATGGAGCCTGAGTGATGTTTATGAAAGAATTCCAATGCCTCTTTGTAGATTCCTGAGGTAGATTGAGGGATGTGAAGTATGGAGAGCCCAGACACAAAAATAGTGTAATGATTGGGCTCCCATCCTGGAACTTGCATTTGCTGGGTCCTGCCTATTACATGCCAGGCACTTGACATAGGAGTTCATTACATCTTCTCAATGCCACTGCAAATAGGTATAATTATCTCTATTTTTCTAAAGAAGAGAAAACAAAGTCCAGAAAGATGGGTAACTTGGCCCAGGTCATATAGCTGGCAAATACCTGAGTGATAATTTGAACCTGAACCCAAGTCTGTCTCACTCTGAGACCACATCCTTTCCTGTGCTCCAAAGGCTGAGTTTGTAAGTGTGATCGATGCCTCTGCTAGAAGTGCAGAGTATACAAGCACAGAACAACCCAAGACACGTGCTATTGATCCAGGCAGTGGTACTCAGGGCGTTTTCCTGTGGAGTTTATGCTGGACCTACTAGCATCATTTTCCTCATTTTTCTCAGGGAATGCCTGGAAACTAAGATAATTGCTCATCAGAACTACCTTAGGAAGCCCAAGTGGTAAGGGGGACTCTCTTAACCTAGAAAATTCTGGGAAATTACCCCTCTCAAGCGCAGGTCAGCAAACTTTTTCTTTAAAGTGTCAGATAGTCAATGTTTTTGGCTTCATGAGTCAGAAAAATCTCTGTCGCAACTATTCAACTCTGCTGTTGTAGCTCAAAAGCTGCTGCAGACAATAATTCATAAATGAATGAGTGTGGCTGTGCTCCAATAAACCTTTAAGGTCACTCAAGCTTGAATTTTGTATAATTTTCACTTGTCAAAAAATGTTATTTCCTTCTAAAAATTTTTTCAAATTTAAACATGTAAAAACCATTCGTAGCTCACAGGCCATACAAAAGAGGTGGGCAGTGTGGATTTAGCCCACAGGCCATAGTTTGCCAATCCCTGCTCCAGAGGATCATATTTTATTTTATTTTTCCCCATATGTTAGATGGTTTACTCTCAGAAGGTTTACAAAAGTAGACAAGAAGATCTGTTGATAATTAATTAGTGAAAAACTACTGAATATAGCTTGACATTTTAAATCCTATTAACACCAATTTTTGGCCACCAGGATGACTCACAGTAAACAAAATTCCTTATTACTTTTTTTAAAAACCTTCCTTTCAATTGAAGTGTTATTTGAAATAATTGTAGATTCATATGCACTTGTAAGAAATAATATATAGAGACCCCTTGCACCCTTCACCCAAGTTCCCCCTATGGTAACATTTTACAAAATGATCTACCAATTTTGTCCAGATTTCTTCAGTTTTGCTTGTACTGGTGTGTGTGTGTGTGCGTGCACACGCATGTGTGTGTGTGTGCATGCATGCACATATTTAGTTATATCACTGCAAAGATCCCTGTGTTGCCCTTTCATAACTATATCCACCTCCTCCTGCCTCCCTATCCCTAGCTCCTGGCAACCACCAATCTGTTCTTTATTTCTAAAATTTGGTCATTTCAAGAATGCTACACAAATGGAATCATACAATATGTAACTTTTTGAGATTGACTTTTCTTTCCTTTTCTTTTTTTTTTTTTTCCTTTTTGAGACGGACCCTATATCTGTCGCCCAGGCTGGAGTGCAGTGGTGCGATCTCGACTCACTGCAACCTCCGCCTCCCGGGTTCACTCCATTCTCCTGCCGAGTAGCTGGGACTACAGGCGCCTGCCACAACGCCTGGCTAATTTTTTGTGTTTTTGGTAGAGACGGGGTTTCACCGGGTTAGCCAGGATGGTCTCGATCTCCTGATCTCGTGATCCACCCACCTTGGCCTCCCAAAGTGCTGGATTACAGGCGTGAGCCACTGCGCCCGGCCTGAGATTGACTTTTCATTCAGAATATTCCCCTGGAGATTCATCCAGGTTGTTGCATGTATCAGAAGTTAATTCCTTTTTATTCCTGCATAGCATTCCATGGTAAAGATTACCACTGTTTGTTTAATCCTTCGTTTACTGAAGGACGTTTGGATTGTTTCTAGGTTCAGGCTAACATGAATAAAGCATCTCTGAATGTTTGTGTGCAGGTTTTTGTGTGAACATTCCATGTCTCTGGGATAAATGCCCAAAGTGCAATTTCTGGTCTATATGGTACTTTCATACTTGTTACTTTTTAAATATTCCCTTTGCACATATTTTAAAATATGCCTTTTTAACATTACTACAAAAACACACCCCGTAACACATGACACCGTGGTAACAGCTCTTTAAAAATTCCCTGCCATCTTGCATTCTCATTTTATAGACACAGAAACTCTACACTAGAGAACTTAACTGACCCCAAAGGGTCAGTCATAAGTCACAGAATGGTCAGTGCAAGCTGAGCCAGGACAAGAAATAACTTCTTCCTTGTCTCCCATTGGTGCTGACATCTAAACATGCTGCACCAGTGAAATTACAGACAGAAGCAGCCAACCACGTGGCGTTTCTCATTATGGAAGAAAGAAAATGGTTTACTTGGCTCTTAGGGATGTCATGAGCTCACATCCAATGGCCTGTCCTAGCTACAGCCTTCCTCAATGGAGTCCACAGACTCCATTGTGGCTTCTGGAGGGCTTCTTCACTCAAAACTTGAGACTGCCTCACAGCATGGGCAAGTGATGAGGAATAGCAAAGTGCAAACATGCAAACAATGTTTAATATTTCTCCAGTGTGACTATGGGAACTGGAAACCCTAAAGCTCTGTGACACTTTTCATCAGGCCCCTGGGGGTTATGCAGCTGTGTGGTTAACAAGTTGACTATACTGATTAGAGAGGGTTGAACTAGTATTGATAAATTACAATCCCTCAAATCTAAAGCCTTTCCTGACACGTTTCCTGAATGGTCCAAAGAAGAGTTTATTTCATTTCTACATTAGACTTAGCAATTAGTTTCTTCAGTCTACTGGCCATGACCAAGAAGTGCAGGAATCCTACCATCTTTCACTCTTTCCTCAGAATCTAGGAGCGATTACAACAATCCGTCCATATCTTTAACCAATGCAGGAGAGTGTGGTCTGTGGATCAGCAGCATCAGCATCACCTGCTGATGTGCAGACTCTCAGGCTTCATCCTCAGAATGGTTGAATGAATTTCTGTGACTGAGGCCCACCAATCTGTTTTCCTAGCTCTCACTCGGAGATTCTGAAGCTCACTACGCCAGTTTACAATTAATTTCAAGTATACAACAGAAATGTAAGTCATAGCTTTTAAATAAATAAATAAATAAATAAATAAATAAATAAACAATAATAAAAGCTCAACCAACAAAATAGTTCCAGTCCCTTTCTGTCAATTACACAGTCTTTATGAGGTCAATATTGATATAAACATAAACCAGAGTTGTTATTTCTGACATTCAGCAGATTGTAACTTTCTTCACGCATGCACTGTTTAAGTTGTTTCTAACGAAAATGCTCAGTTTGTGCTTCTACTTAGCACCTATTTAAAATTCTTTATCAAACTGTAATTTCCTCGAAGGCAGGAAATGTGTGTCTCCATAGCCTAATAAATAGGTGTCTAATAAATGGTTGTTTAACAAATGAATGGATTGTGTTTTATATTACAGTTGCTTTGCCCTCCACTAAACAGTGCACTTACAGGTTGGAGAAGATGAGGGTTTTGTTTGTGCTGGATTCTCAACGATTTTCTTACTATTCCTAAGTATGCAGCTGACTTCTCTGAATACAATAGGTTCACAAAAGTTGTTGGATGTACAACAACAACCAACTAAATTGCACCTTTAGTGTTACTGCATAGACTCCAAATAATTTTACTATGGACATTATTTCCGTGTACATGTGGGAAAAATTAATTTAGTATGTGCCATTTTGAATATTGTTTAAGAAACATCATTACCTATAAAATGGAGCTGGAGAGCATGTTTGGGGAGATTTGTGGGTGAACAAAGGTAACTGCGACAGACACACCTCCTTTCAAAAGGGTTTGTCATGGAACAATGAATTAGAAAAGAGACAATGATACTCAGCCAGGTGAGCCAGGGGGCCCCAGCTTTTTTACTGAAATTTTCTAGTTAAGAAACCAAATTACACAGGCTCACTAGATGATCCAAATTCCAACATTAAGGTAGGATATTTCAAGCCCTTTGATGTTGAACTTTTAGATTTATCTGCCTTGTTAGTTATTCTCTATGAATGAGAGTATCTGGCACTTCCACAGAAAGGTGGAAATGACAAATAAGCACCTTTGAAGGATCAGATATGTATGAAGGAAAAATACAGTGTCTGTGCTCAAGAACCAAAGATAACTTAGCAAGGATGATCTGTGCTCTTTAATTTTTATATATACCATATGAAGGATGGGAAATGCTAAGTGTTTTCCTCAGTGGTCTTAGTTATAAAACATTACAGAGGGATACAAGTTTTATAAGCTACCTTTCAGTAAAACAAACAAATAAATCATTTGTCTGTGCTTTGGAATCTAAGAAGAACATAAAGCAAAATTAGATATGTTCATGATAGGTAGACTTCAGCAATGAAGTAGGAGTTTGGAAAACCCCTACAGTCAACCCTTGGATGACTTCAACATGATTTTCTTTCTTTCTCTCTCTCTCTCTTTTTTTTTTTTTTTTTTTTTTTGACAGAGTCTCACTTCGTCATCCAGACTGGAGTACAGTGGTGTGATCTTGGCTCACTGCTACCTCTGCCTCCTGGGTTAAAGTGATTCTCGTGCTTCAGTCGCCTGAGTAGCTGGGAATACAGGCATGAACCACCATGCCTGGCTATTTTTGTAGTTTTAGTAGAGACGGGGTTCCACCATGTTGGCCAGGCTGGTCTCGAACTCCTGACCTCAGGTGATTTGCCTGCCTTGGCCTCCCAAAGTGCTGGGATAACAGGCATGAGTCACCACACCTGGCCAACATGATTTTCATTTCCATCAAAATGACATTTCCTTAAGAATGACAAGAAGAGAAAATGGCTACGAATATTAATTTCTTTCATTCTATATTGCTGCTATTTTTGTATATTTATAAGAATAAGATTTTGTTGTTGATTAGGGTTTTTGCTCTATTGAAATAACACCTTCAGGACATGTATATTTCTTAAATGACTAACATGCTTCTGATCCAAGAGGACATCCAAAACTGGACTGAGTATAGCATTATCTTCCAAATAAATTTTAACTTTGTGTTTAATTTGTTTAAGCGTTTTTCACAGAATTTGTCTCCAGACAAAACTCATAAAAGTTAGTTTTGAGTCAACACATGTTACAATGGTTGCCTGAAATCACTAAATATTTTAGTATTGTTAATTCAAATTCATTTGCGCAGTATTTCACATGCAAAGCTTTAGACTCATCCAGTCTCAGAATGATTCTTTGAAGGCATAAAGCTGTCAATTGTGAACTAAATGGACAAGGTGATGGAAA
The DNA here is from genome assembly GCF_008728515.1 of Papio anubis. NCBI lineage: Eukaryota > Metazoa > Chordata > Mammalia > Primates > Cercopithecidae > Papio > Papio anubis. Next base: position 134,786,820 of record NC_044996.1, read on the forward strand.
GTAAATGTCTACCTTCAACTCTGGCAGGTCATTGTTTCTACATGCTATCAGTGTTTTTCATTAGCTATATTAACAAAGACATCTTAAGTCCTGCCTAAGTCCACAGGCCTCTGAAGGAAGTCTAAACAACTTTGAGTGATTTGGAGTAGAAGCAGTACTAGGCAACAAATTCAAAAGCCTTTTGGTGGGTACCGTCTCTCCTAGAGGTGGTGTGCTTTGCCAGATTTGTCCTTCAGAGTGACAGTTCCATGGTTCACAGGTTTATCAAATACTAGGCCATCACCCTCAAAGAGCTTGGAGGGGATGATATTAGCCAGCATTTATTGAGTGCTTCCTCTGTTTAGAATACTACACATACTTCTTCTAATTTAGTCTTATCAAATGACTCTGGGAGGCAGGTGGTGAAAGAAACCAAGGCTAAGAAGTTTAAGTGTTAGGAGTAGGAAGTCCAGCTAACAAGTGACACAGCAGAGATTCTAAGTTAGATCTGTGTAGCTCAAAAGTTTATCCTCCTAACCTCTGTGCCATTCTGTAGGTCATCACAGGGCATTCAATAGCTAGTGATGGTGGCCATGGCAAATTGAGGGGTGTGAAAACCAGAGTTCTTTTCTACACCTTTCCTTAGCTAGGATGGGAAGCAACACACATATACATTGATATACATTGATTTTATTTTGGTTTATTTATGAAGGGATAATTTGCATTGTGTGTGCATGTGTACTCTCTCTCTTTCTCTCTCTGTGTCTCCCTCCCTCCCTCCTCCCTCTTTCTGTGTGTGTCGCTCTTTCTCTCTGTGCATATGTGTGAGAAAGACAGAGACAGTGTGAGAGAGAGAGAGTAAGAGAGAGAGAGAGAGAGAGAGAGAGAGAGAAATAATACTTAGAAGTATTAAAAGTTTGAAGACCACTCATCTAGTCTCTTCTACTAATTAAATGAAATTAATTTGTATTGTAACTTATCTCCCTTATACATACCCATCTATTTGCAACTTAAGAAAGACTATATTCTTAATTGTTGCATTGCAATTGTTAAATTTATTGAAACCAATGACATCACATTTCTCTATTGCATATTTTTATCTCCCCAGTCATGAGGCAGTGGATGTTCTTTATCCTCACCTCCCCCTAATTGTTTCCCTTTGGTACACACTACTTCCTTCAATTTTCATAAATTCAATAGTCAGGACCCAGAGAGAGCAAGAAACAAATAGATGTTATGTGGAATGAAAACATTACTTCCTGACACTTCCATATTTGTTCTTTCTGGTCTCAGAGTCTCCCAATTAGTTATTCTCCTAATTTTCTGGCAAATTTCAGGAACCCTCACAATCTTCAAATTATCATCTTCCAATATTCTTCTCTTGGGAGTTCCCTGGAAACTTCCTGCCAATATGCAATCCTAGCACCTGAGTAAGTGCCATATTTTGTAGACTATGAGAGTAATCTTCCAGATGGCTTATTTTGTAACATTCCGTAAATTACAGGACTCAGTATGTATAGGCATGACCCCCAAGCCTTTCTAATCAGTGGGCTAAGGAGAGCCATTGTTCTATTCATTATACCATATGCCAATCCCTTCTCAAATCTGGGATCATAATTGATGGGTTTTCTTTTTTCCATAGGTCGAGCGTTTGTTTCATGGCTCTCATGTTCTTGAGCAGTCCCATTGGCCTCAAGCCCTTACTTACCCTGACAGTAAGATAATATCACCCATCAAGGAGTCCTAAAATGCAGTCCATTGGAATTAAAGTGATAGTCTTTGCTGTCCTAAAGCTTATCTGTGCTGGACACGTACACAGCCTGGAGGGCAAATGGATTGCTCAGCAGCTTGCCAGGGAGAGAGAAATAGGCAGTGAAGGAATGAGCAGACCCTGGCAGGACAAACCAAACTGGGCAAATCCATAAAGCTACAGCCAGTGAACAAACAACAGCAGTCTCATATTCAGTCACTGGAAATGTGAAGTTTCTTTTGACCTAATGTGTTAATGTGAACCTATGATTCACACAGTCCCGAAAGACAACAAGTTTTGCAGCAGGCCCAGGAACTTCTGTTATAATGTCATCTATGGGAAAGGTCAGGAAAGCAGAAAATATGATCTTTATAATTTTTGTATACCTACAGGGTCAATTATCTATTAAACAATCATATAAAGTGATCATTTCAGGGAAATACTAAAGGAGACTTAAAAAATAGTCAGTAGATTCCAATGATTTACATCATAAAGAAACAGACCATCTTAAGTAACACATGGACAATAAAAGCAAGCAGATGGTTGCATTCTAACCAGGGCACTAATGGAGGTGCTGTGGCACTGTATCAAAGTAAAGTTTGCCATCTTCAGAACTGCCCACTGGAGTTTTAAATATGGCTGTATAACTTTGAGTCAACAACTGGTAAGCATTCCCCGACCACTCTGAGCATCATTCTTTGCTGCAGGTAAGAATTAATAATTCATCACTAACATGCCGTGTCAAACTCATTTTCTGAAATGGGCCTGAAATGTGTGATGGACTATAACATGAAAATTGGCCATAAAAACAATTCCTCGCATTGCTGAATGGTAAACGTAAGTTATTATGAGCAAAATCACAGTAAAAATATATGAGCAAGACCAAACTCACAAGAGACTGGATTTGAAATTTCAAGTGCAGGCTGTAAGCCTGGCAGTTACCAAGTCAAGCGCTGGGTACTCTGTAAAGCTTAACAGTAGGAATGGATCCAGATACTACGGCCTTTTACCTTTTCGTCTGCAGAAATTTAAAGCATTTTTATAAATACTAAGCCAGATACTGCTCATTCAATAAATGACTCCTGGGAGTATAGAAGACATTTGGGGGATTAACTCTTTAGGCCACCAAGCTATCATTCACTGCCTAAGAATAATCTTTATTAAAGTAGGAAGAGCCAATCTCTTCTGGAACATCTCACAGCTTAGAAGCCCCAGATTCTTGCCACTTAAGCCTTTTCAAGTGGGAACATTTAAAAAGAAAATTGCATTTGCACTACTATTGCAGAATAGGACTAATCACAAAGATTAGAACAGCCTTGTCATCTTCAAGGGTTAGTTTCACTGAGATGGACCCTACCAGGACACTAGTACTAAGTCACTCACCCCTTGGCTGGCTGTTTTGGCATGTGGACTAACAACACTCCCTTTGTCTTATTCTTGCTTTCTTCTAATTGCCCACTTTCATTTTTGTGCTGTTTGCTCCTCCTTTCATAAAGATACCTAGAGAACAATATATTTTAAGCATCCACCAGCTCAAACACAATGACTGTGTTTGTCTCATTTCTTATTTCTTAATTTGTTAATGTTAACTTTTCATTTCTTACTTTCTTCTTTATTTACCCTTTTTGCTGATTTCTTTAACTTGCAAGCATTTCCCCATAAATATATTTCTCACCCTTTCTTTTGTTTTCTTCCTTTCTCTCTCTTTCTCTTTTTTGGTCTCCAGTATTTTCTAGCAATTTGTGGCTTGCCTCTTCTTGATCCCTTAGTCCTGCATCTGTTTGTTTGCTGGGCTTTTGTTTATATATGGGGGATGGGCTTGGCTGGAGAAGGCAGTAGGTTTTTGTTGCTTTGGGACTTCCCTTCCTCTAACATCTCTTGCTGATCTTTTCTTTTCTCATTTTTTTCCTTTGTTTTCCCCCCGACCTCTCTGGTCTTCCACTAATCTTGTAAATCATTATACTTTGTCTTAAAAAATTGTGACGTTTTCACAGTAACCAAAAGAGCATGGTACTGGTACAAAAACAGACACATAGACCAATGGAACACAATAGAGAACTCGGAAATAAGGCCACACACCTGCAATCATCTGATCTTTGACAAACCTGACAAAAACAAGCAATGGGGAAAGGATTTTCTATTTAATAAATGGTGCTGGGAGAACTGGCTAGCCATATGCAGAAAACTGAAACTGGACCCCTTCCTTATATCTTGTACAAAAATCAACTCAAGATGAATTAAAGACTTAAATGTAAATCTCAAAACTATAAAAACTCTAGAAGAAAATCTAGGCAATACCATTCATGAAATAGGAACGGGCAAGGATTTCATGAAGAAGATGACAAAAGCAATTGTAACAAAAGCAAAAATTGACAAATGACATCCAATTAAAGAGCTTCTGCACAGCAAAATCATCTATCATCAGAGTGAACAGACAGCCTACAGAGTAAGAGAAAATTTTTGCATTCTGTCCATCCTACAAACGTCTAATATCCAGAGTCTACAAGGAACTTAAACAAATTTACAAGAAAAAACCAAAGTAAGCAAAGGACATGAATGGACACTTCTCAAAAAAAGACATACATGTGGCCAACAAGCATATGAAAAAAAGCTCAACATCACTAATCAATAGACAAATGCATATTAAAACCATAATGAGATATCATCTCATGCCAGTCAGAATGGCAACTATTAAAAAGTCAAAGAACAACAGATGCTGGCGAGGTTGTAGAGAAAAAAGAACACTTTTACACTGTTGGTAGGATTGTAAATTAGTTCAACCATCATGGAAGACAGTGTGGCAATTCCTCAAAGATCGAGAGGCAGAAATACCATTTGAGCCGGCAATCCCATTACTGGGTATATAACCAAAGGAATATAAATAATTCTGTTATAAAGATACATGCACGCTTATGTTCATTGCAGCACTATTCACATGGAAAAGACATGGAATCAACTCAAATGCCCATCAATGAGAGACTAGATAAAGAAAATGTGGTACATATACACCATAGAATACTATGCAGCCATAAAAAGGAATGAGATCATGTCCTTTGCAGGGACATGGATGGAGCTGGAAGCCATTATCCTCAGCAAACTAATGCAGGAACAGAAAACCAAACACTGCATGTTTTCACTTATACATGGGAGCTAAATGATGAGAACACATGGACATATGGGTGGGAACAACACACACTGGGGCCTGTTGGGGAGGTGGGGGGATGGAGAGCATCAAGAAGAATAGCTAATGCATGCTGGGCTTAATACCTAGGTGATGGGTTGATCTGTGTAGCAAACCATCATGGCACATGTTTAACTAGTAACAAACCTGCACATCCTGCACATATACCCCTGAACTTCAAATAAAAGTTAAAGATAAAAAAAAGTATGACATTTTATTTTCTTATATCTTTCATCTAACTTTGAAAAAAGTAAAAACTAATTAAAGCTTACCCTCCTTAAAATAGAAAAACGTTCAAATGGACACATACAGTTGTGTGTGTGTGTGTGTATGTGTGCGTGTGTATAATACATATATAATATATAAATAAAATGTACATAGAAATATATATAAATACGTACAGTGTTGCTTTATCATTGATAGTCACCCTAGTAAGTAAAACAAGAACTGGTTGTACTAACGTCAATATGTGGAAATAACCTACTAGAACTACACAAGCCCTGAAATGGTCTTGGAAGCATCAACACAGATTAATTCTTTTATTTTGGAATATAGCAATATAAACATTTCATTGGATTCATTAGTATTATATATTTAAATTTAAATTTAACATTGATCAATAGCAATACATTATATGCAACACACACACATATACACACCCTATTATTTTATTCACAGGCAGGTCATTTATAAATAAACTTTTGCATAGTCTAAAACTCATATATTAACTTATGCTACCAAAATACAGCCTGGGTAAGCAGAGAAACAAATAAACCAAATGGACAAGTATATATAAAATAGACTGTTTTAGAGATAACACAGGACAGATTTTATTAACTAATTTATGACCTACAGTCTGTTGGCAGAGGTCTTCCTCCTCCCTAATTTCAGTCTTTCTGAACAGGAAAAACAGACCAGAAGGCTTGATGGTGTGCAAATCTCACATCTTTATCTCCGCAAGAGCTTTATTTGGGGGTCTGCAAACAGAAATTCTCACCATTTTCCATTGATTGTAATGTTTGATGTGTTTTCTCTTTGCTGAGACCTTCGCTCTGGATCATTCTGCCAGGTTCCTTCATTATCTTCAAACTATCGGCAAATGATTTATTGACAGGTAACTATATTCATAGACAAAGTGAACTCATTTTCTGGTTTGACACTGTAGCTCTCACTTTCTTCTATTGCACTGTGACTCCAAAAACACCCAGGCTTGCAGCAACTACTATTGCACATATTAATCAGAAGTTTCTATGGAGTGCTCCTGCTTTGAACTCAGCAAAGCCACAGTGAAAATGGCAGTCCCTTTGGGAGATACTATTCAGATTTAAAATGGACTTTAAAAAAATTGCACTTCTGTCTTGAAATCCATTTGTGCTAACATGGGTCATGTAGAGGAAAAATTACGAAGGCAATGGAAAGAGAAAGGTCTTTACATGGCTAGGATTTTTTTTTTTTTTTTTTTTTTTCCAGATAACGGCTTCCACTCCACTTCCATCCTCACTCCTCCCATATACCCAAATCCCAATCTGGGTACATACAGTAAAATCTTAAATATGCACATTGAGAAGCAAGTGCAATCTAGTTATCTGAAAGTTCATACAAACGCTTCTCAGTCTTCCACCCAAACATTACACAAGTGAAATGACAAAATGGGATGCCTCCCACTCTCTTCCACACGTTTTTCTATAGGAACATAAGCGTTTGGATAACTGAATAGGATCTTGATGGGAAATTTAAGCTTCTTAAGAATTCAGTGAAAGATAAATGTGGTTTTATTAATACATACATACGCTCAAACCATAGACATACAGTTCAGTTCTAAAATAAAGAGACTTACATAACGTGTGCCAAGAACAAAGGGAAAGAAATGGAACAATGCAAGGAGATATAAATTTTGGTAGTGACTTAGATCCTACAATGCAACAACACCTGAACAATGGGAAGCTAATACCTTGATTCCACAAGGTTTAACCTCTTTCTCCCCTTCACCTGCCCATTCCAAGGTTTTCCTAACCCTATGGCTGCAGCTTTCACTGCCTAATGACTCCCCTTAATGGGAGACTATTTGGAAGCCAGAAAGGAATTCGCTGAGGTCACTCAAGGGTAGTGGAATTACACATGTCACATAAAATGCTCTTGCTAAATTGATGCTAGAAAAACGGAATGGCAAAACCTTCACCCAAACCCTATTGGGAGTGTGCAGTTAATGGAGTGTGCTCATCTGTTAGTGAAAACTCTCGGGTTACAGTTTTCTAAATCCTATAGTCCTCTTACAAATGATAAGGGATCTCAGCTGAGAAAAGCAATGTAGCTTATTCCTATTTGGGATCCCTTAATCCAGGTTGAGGGAAGGGGGTAAGGGGGTTGGAATGAAATAGAAAGAATTCACCAGACAACTGAAGTTAATAGCTGTCCTGTACATTATCAACAAGGAGAAAACTTCACTTAGGTAAACTTACAGAGTGTTGAGATCTTGGCTGTCAAGACCCTCACATCCCACTCCAGGAAGTTATTGAAAATAGTTCTTCTCCCTCCAGGCTTTATTGCTGGTGAATTTGTGGGTTATAATAGTATCTCACATGTAGGACATTTGACCATGCATGAAGTGATTTTCATTCATGCAGACCTCATCTGATTGTCCCAAAAATTCTTGAGGTGAATGTTTATGACCTAATTTTTAAAGATGAGGAAACTAAGGTTCAGAAAAACTTAGCATCACACAGCTACTAAATGGATGAGCTAAGACTTGAACTCACACCATGACTTTCCGCCTCAAAGCTCATGCATTTTTCCAGTCAATCAGTTTACTCCCTTCCACCAAACCAGGCCAACTTTCATTGTTCCCTACACCACCATCCTTCTAGATACGTGAACCAAATTCCTGAGAGTCTGCTTTTACACCTCCTAGTCCCTCATCATCTCCCTTGCCCCACACATCATCCACTCCTTTCGATTTCACCTCTCTAAAATAGAAATGAAATCCATCCACTTCTCTTCATCTCTACCACCATGATATTCATACAAGCAGATATTATTTTTGCTTTCCAAGGCTCCTGTTTGGTTCACCTACATTGACTCTGATGGCCCTCCAATTTGATCTACTATGTTGATGCAAAAGTAATCATGGTTTTTGTAATTACTTTTAATTGCAAAATACGCGATTACTTTTGCAACAACCTAATATTTTCCAGGTTGCTGCCAATGTGAACTTTTCAAAAGACCAATGTCACCGCTTGCTGAAAACTCCCTCATAGAGTCCTACCCCTGCAAACACACTGCCTCAAGTCCTTTCCATCTAGCTCTCAGCTCAAGCAATGCCCTCTGCCTTTCTCTGCCTTCCTCTGTAGCAGATCAGCTACATCTTCCCAGTACAATCTCATGGCAACATATACCTCCATTTTATAGCTTTTATTCCAGGTGAACTTTTACTCATGTCTGTGTGATATTTCATCAATGTTTGCCTCCTACACTTGACTGTTATTTACTTAAATGCAGGTTCCACTTTAGCCTTAGTACATAGGGTGATGCCTGGTTCAGAGAAAGCATTTGACAAATATTATTGAACAAATGTAGAGCTTCTCTTTCTTCTTTTTCTCTTTTTCCTGCCCTCTCTCCATTCCTCTACTCTCATCCTTATCCCTTTCCTGTCCCATCTTCATGGGACTTTGCTCTCTTACTTAGTCTTCATTGAAAAGAAATCCGTGCCAAAGCAGTAAATATGGCAACTACAAATGTTGTTCTCCCTAAAGCCATTTAATTTCAACTAGGACACTCTTGATGCCTTAAAAGACAACAAAATAATTCTCTAAAGCTGATGTTTTAGCTGTTCTCATGAGATGGGGAAGATACACCCTATTTCATGAGTTCTCCGGGGAAATTCTTTCCCAGTTTAACCCAGTTGATATTGGGAGGTATCTTACATTTGTAGCTGCTCAGGCTGCAGTTGTGATATAATTGTCAATGCCTGCCCATGAACTGTCTTGATCATAGCAGTTCTTACTGTTGTCAGTTCATTTGAGCTATAGGCATTATTTTAAAACAAGCTTTGCCTGTTAGGAGAAGAGAAGTTGCACACCTGGCAAAACCACTCAAAGGAAAAGGAAGGAGGAAAGATCCCCCCCACACACCCCTGCCAGTCCAAGAGAGAGAAAGAGAGAGAGAGAGATCCTTTCAAGGATCAGGTAGTACTGGCAGAAAGTTGTCTGGACAGATACCCAGGAGACCTATGGACCCCACCAAGTGTGCTGGATCTTAATGCATTTGTAGGTATATGTTTAAAGCATTAAATAATTAGCTCACTGAGATGTGTAGCAACTTGATGGGCATTCCTTGGGTTATGAATGGACAACTGCATTCTCTTGTAGGCCCATTTGTGGAAAGAATATAGTCTTGATCATCACCTTCTAGTAGAAATGCAGAGCGAGAAGTTCTTTATTTAAAAATGCTGCATTTTGGCCCAAAGTATGTTGGCATGGTGCAGAAAAGCACAGATACAACGACTCAGTTGAAAAGTTAAAGCTTTTTAAAAGTTTATCTTACCTATATCTTCCATATTACTTATGCACAGGGGGGAGACATATGATTTTTAAATAATCAGTCTAAATAAGAGTCAGCCAATAACTCTCTTTTAGAGAATATTTCTCTAAAAGAGAATAATTGTCTAAAAGAGATTAACTCTCTGTTAGGTGTTATTTCAATAAATTTAGCATAAAATACTTAAGTGCTAAGAAAACATTGTGTTATCGATTAATTGGAAGAATTCTTTCTTTCTTAGCGGTGAATCTTATAATCGATCATATATGAGATTCAATAAAACTAAGTCAGAAATAGAGAGCCATTTGATCTACACTTTGATAAAGCTGCGCTGCTTCCTCATTACACAAACACCATATGGCCCCCACTTGCCTTAGCAAAGAGTGAACTCTTGCCAAGACATGTTAGCGCATGGGATACATTCTCTCCACATCTTGGGTGCCACATCAGATTAAATGTTACATTCTGCTGGGGTGGGATGTTGGTGGATGTGGAATTAGAGAAAAAGACCGGGGTCTGAGGGTAATCTAGGGGGGCAAGTGGCTTTTATCAATGAATTTGCTAGCCCAGTTCCTCCCGCCATTGCTGGTGAAAAAGATTTCAAGCTGTTAAATTAATAAGTATGAAGTGAGTATTTTTTGCTTTATAAAACACGGTACTTTTGAGAAAACACCTTAAAAGGGGGAAATCTACATTGAGAAGATGTAGATTGCTACAGAAGAAGTCTTTAGAACAAGGGTGTCAAACACAGAAACCTACAAGGGACAAACAGGTAACACCAATAAGCAAAGAGGACATGCCGTAAGACATTAGAAGGTATATCATGCTTCATTGAAACACAAATTTTAAATCATTGAGCAAAATTACATAAGGGCCACCAGTGTGCATCTGCTTCTACTTCTTCAACCCCTGAATTATTTACTTGACAATGTGCCTAACTTATCTCCACCCATTTCAGATCTAGCCAATATTTATTGATTGGCCTCATGCCCAGCATTGTGCCAGGTGCGTTCACAGACAGGACCATTTTCAATACTCATAACCGCCCAATGAAGTGTGTATTTATGTCTCCATCGACAGATGAGGAAATTGAATCCCCTAGAAGTTTAAAATGTCTTGGCCAAACCCACCATTCATTGCTCTGGAAGAAACTTGGGAAGCACTACCATTCTTTTGTTTCTTAACTTTGAGCCAAGGATATCAGTTTGAGTAAACTTGTTATCTGTTCTCTGGTAGTTTATATGCTGTTTTGTTCCCCCAAGGCAATACATGATGAGTGTGTCACTACAGATATAAATAACTGTACAATTAGATACTCAGGGGGAGAAATAATTTTGGTTAAAATAATCAAGGCCTCTGTTGCAGAACAATAGCTATAAATAATTCAGCCTTTTCTGGCTCAAGCTCTTTGACCAAAATTCCAATTTTGTCACATGTTAAAACTCAAACTGTCAATTTGAGGAGGTTCTGCTTAATTTCAATTTTGTCTCAAGTTTAGACAAGTGAAGAGCAACTCACAAGAAAGTGTGAGTATACTCAACTCACACAGTTAGAACCATTCTTTATGCAGCTTCAGCTATTACGTACCATGCATTTCTGAGAATGCTATATTCCCCAAAGCACAGCAATCCATTTTTATTTTCTTTTAAAATAAAAATAACATTAAATGAACCATTGACATTAATATTTATAGTAATTCAATGTCTTTGAAAGGTTCGTTCACAGAAGATTCCCTTATATGTGATTGTAAGCAATTAATTTAAAAATGTAAACGTACTTTTACATTTAACTAGAAGTCATAGTCCTGACTATCACCTCACCAGCTAACCTTTCCTCAAATATAAATATATTTTAAATTGGTTTTACTAATGTCCTAGGTATTTGGAAAATCCTACTGGTGCAAACTAATTATTAATTCATAGTCCCCAATTCTAAGCCTTACACGTATGACCTTAGAAATAATGGCAGCTGCTCTTGCCTGCTTTATAAGAATTGTTACTGAAACTTGTATGTTAATAATTTCCAGTGATTACAAGCCATTATAAAAGCTCTCAAGTTACCTAGAACTCTGGAAATAGCTCTTACCCATGTGGCACCCCAGGAATACTTGACAACTCCAAAGGGAATGGTTTTGAAAATTACGTTAACAAAATATAAAGTGGCATCATCCGACTCTCAGTTATTTATAGATGCACTGCAGGGAGAATCAAGTGGTCTTTCCTCTATAAGCACACCAAGTTTATTGGCATCCACCTGGCATTATCTGACATGGAAATCATCTGGTCAGTGAAAGCATGAATATCTTGACATATCAGTTACTTGTTCACTGCCCACCAGTGTTTTGTGGCCACCAGTTGGGAAGCTCTGATTTACAGAATGATTAGCAAAAGAGTGAGTGATCAAGTAAGTTTGCAGCAAATCATGTTTCACATCCTGCACCATTCAGGTAATGAGATTTCTCTTTGCAGAAATGCTACCCATTGCATGAAGACTTGGTTTAAATTCATCTGTCTCTTATAAACCTGCTTTTCCTCCAGAGTGTTTAGCATAGGACTTCAAAAGGCACTCAATAAATATTTGCTGAATGAATGTAACAGGAATTAATAACGCAAAAAAAAAAAATGTTTTTGAAAGATAATTGATGTCAAATGGTAGGCAGAGGAAGCCAGAGAAAGTTCACCAGTGATAGAAATGCTGTGTACAAATTTGGTACAATGCCCAAAAAAAAAGGATTTGCATTTAACAAATAACCTTTAAAGCCAGGTTCTTTTATGTCCCTCACCCCCGGACTAAGCCATATTAGTGGTGGGAGAATCCCAGCCAAACAAACCCTGACAGCAATTTGAGAAAGGGAAGTATAAACAACAACCAAATGTTAGAAAGGATTCCGTGAAGCACTTTGTCATCAGTTGTTCAGGAAACCTCTAAGAATAGAATAGCACACACACAGACACATACAAATACACATACACATACATATACACATACTATAGAACACATCATTAAATTCTTTATAAAATAAAGAGGACAAACTGGATAATATGCAGAGGGTCCTAACACTCTCATGATTGCATGAAGGGTGATAAACATTACGATATTTTTCCTTTCACTGAGCCCCCAGGCCCAAGTTAATACAGTGTTGGGGTATTTTGATTGGTTTGATCAATATTCTGGGCCTAGATTGTCAAAGGCAGTTTCCTAATTTTAAAACATCATGACAGAGAAATTGATGCAATCTGCACCATATATGGAGGTAAACTGAGGAAGCTATGTGATCCAGAAATAACTTTCCAGGGATCAGCTATGGCCAGCCACAGCCTGATGGCCCATGTGCCAAGAGGGGTCAACAACTGGGTATGTCTGCAACCCACTCATCATTTACCAGTGCTCTGTGGTCCATCCATTGAGAAGCTAATTAATTTCATAAATATCAGATCGTTTCTCAGAATGATCACCCTAGAAACGAGCCGTCAAGTAGGTTTGCAGCAAACCATACTTCATATGGTGCACACTATACTTCTCTCAGGGAGTCAAAACACGTATTAGTAAATGAACACATTAAGGCTCTGAGAAGACCTATTTCCCATTGTTTGTTTGTTTTTTTTCTCCAGTATTTTCCAACCTCTTTTAACCAGGGCACCTAATAACATCTTGCAGATCTAAGGAGGCTGCTGAATCATTCAACCCTCCATGCAAGCACACAGTACTGTGACTCGAAAAGGGTCAATGCAACAACATAGGTCCTAACTGTCTTTAATTGGAGGATTAGTTCAGACACTGGAAAAACTTTAATCTTTAAGAAGGAATCCTCCTGGAACTTTGTTAACACTAAACTGTTAAATACCATAAACAATATTATTACCCCCAAACAGGCTGCTGAGGAGCCAGGGATGAGTAGATTCTAGCCGTGAGACTCCCAGTCATCTGCAATAATTCATATGCCACTGGCAAGGATAATTCTAAACATGAGATCTAAAAACCCTATGCACACACCGCCCCCTTGCCCTCCCTACCCCAGGAGACTTATCTGTCTTTCTGGTTATATATTCCCTTGGCTGTTAGTGTAATTAGTGTATAATAACTATGTACATATCAACTCACAGGAAAAACGGCAGACGTGCTGGCTGATTTGGCTTGGGGCCATCTCATCGGCAGGGTGAGACAACCTGGTATTAAACCATCTGTTATTAACTGTATATTCTAAAATAGTGTTTTGTGTCTCCTGGGTTGCTGACTCCCATTGACAGCAACAGAATGTCAAGACTCATATTTTTCTGAGCAGCACTGAGGAGATAAACTTTAAAACATTTGCATTGTCCCTTCTGTTCTGCTGCTTGTGCTATTAAGAATTTTATTTACTAAAATGTCCATTGTATTATACACGGTGCTTTTCTACGTTTCATTCTCACAGAGGTGAACAAGTTTCATTTAAACTGTGTCCTTGCGAAAGTTATGCTTTCTAGAGTCAAAGATCCTAGAGAAAATTGGCCATAGCTTTTGTCCCTATGACTAGGCAGTTGCCAATGCCTGTATGAAATCAATAGTCTCACTAGGGAATGGACTATCACTTGCATTTTTTAAAAAGGTGGTCATTTTCTCAAATCTGCTTGTTTGCACTGATTACTTTTCTTTAAATTAACTTAAGTAATTAATTTCATAATATCAGAAATCTGAAATTGAGTCTTTGTGCCACTTGTTGCAGTCAGTAGCACAAACCTGCTCCCCAAACTCAGGATTAAGTTTGTATATGACAGAAAACAACAGTATTCCTTTGAAAGACAAGCAGTCAAATCATTCAACACAATTATCCAAGTTAATTCAACTCAAAAAACCACATCACCATGAAAAAATAAAAATAAAAATTTTTACCTGATTCCAAATCACTTTTGACAGCTACAAAAAATTGACTTTCTTTGCAAAAGTTTTACCTCTGCCCCAGAACTCAGTTGAAACAATTTTTTTCCTTTCCCAGTTGTCTCTTATAATTGGCTGTTCCCAAATATAACTAAAATTTCCCTGCAAGTCTGTTAAACAATTTCACATTTCCATGTTTAATTACATTCAGATTGAGATTTTTGTACACATAGAGAATATAGCCAGATTTTGACTCAAGTGACCACAATACCTTTGACATAAAGCCTTTATACACCATTCTCGCCATATATAAAAATAGACATACGCTCCTTGTCAAAACACAAGAGCGAGCTTCTTTACATTGTCTAGAACAAAGAGGCCAGCTCGGCTTCTATTTTTCCTCAGTGTCTCAGAAGGTGTCCTTTATTACATATGCAGGACGCAAGGATTTTGCTGCTGTGTGAATGAAAAATGATACCTTCAGACTGCCTTTTTAGTGACAAATTAGGCTTTTGTAGACCATCACACTGCCTGTGGTTTTAAGAACCCCATTTAGATTTACTATCACTTCCTTGGGGACTCAGCCTTCCTCACAAAGCACCCCAAGGCTAATTTCCACTGTTTTAGAGTGTAACAAAGATGAGAAAGTTTGCTCATCACGATAGTATAGAAACGCTTGCCTAGGAAAAACACTCTCTGGAATGTCTAAAGTGCTAAAAATCATTCCCTCTGTGGATTCTTGGTGTGCAAAACAGGCAGAAAAAGTTGTCTGGAGGTATTCGCAAAGCATTGTATTTGTTCAGGAAGGAGTTGTAGGGTTAGAAGCTGAGCAACGCCTCTTACTTTGCTTCCTGGGTGAGAGCAGACAGGCGTGCCACTTAGCAGAAGCAAGCAGAGAGAGAGTGGTAAGACTCACCGGCTTCCCCATTTTTCCCAGGACAGGGGTTTTTGTTCCTCAGTTGTGATCTGGAAGAGACAAACCTGTAGGTCCTCCAAGCAGGCTGGTCTGGGGCAAGTGCCGGCTCTTTGCCTCGGATCAGCTGAATGGCTGGGGCGTTCAGGAAGCTTGCTCTGTCCAGCTCAGAATCACTCCCCCTCTCCAGGGTGTGTGCTTACACGCCTCTCAGTCAGCGCGAAAATCCGCCAAACTCAGGTCAGTCTAACAGGTTTCCTTATATAGGTAAACATGAATTGCATTCCTGGTAAAAGAAGTTAACTAGGAATCCTGGTAACCTGGTTAACTCTACACACGCCAGAATGGCTCAGAGTCGGTCAGCCTGCGTAGGGGTTTGGTTGCAGTACAAAAGGATTTGTGCAATTTAATTAAAATCATCTTTATCCTGGCAGTCTGTAAAATTGGCCCTTGTAGTGTAACTGTGAGTCAACAGCTAGTATTTTATATCATGGGCTGTGACCAGCCTTATATTATCTGAAGGCATTGTAGGGGAAAAAAGTGTAGCATTTTATAAGTTGTCTTTCATGTTTTTAAAACCAGAGTAATTGAACTTGAGATTATTTTCAAAGAAGTAAATAGAACATGTGACAGAAAGAGAATGTGAATAAACCTCCATCAAGTAAGGCTCAAATGCCTTATTTGAGCATAGTAACGAACACTTATTCAACTTTCCCAGGCCTTTGGTAGATAATGCAAAACAATCATTTTGAATTTTCTCCCTTTACAATGCAGTAATCACTACTGTATTTTTTGATGGGCAAAATGATAGATAATGACATCTATTCCAGTAACAACCCTCCTAAGCCCGCATGCTGATGTGTTATTTGATGGTTTCAGGAAAGAAATCTAAGACTTGCGAATTTGCATACTTGGATGTAAACATTTTTAAACAACTTCCTCGATTTAAGAAGACAAGAAAATATATCTTTAAAAGAACTCTATAGCTCTTCCCCTTACATTTTATCTACCACCTAGTAAAGTAATAATTTTAAAAAATTCTAGCCAATTCCACTGAAGACAATATAGAGACTTGAGACTTTCCTATGTACTGGAGATGAAGATTGTCTGCTAAAAAGGACCTATCTCAAAACAACACACTTGTTTTTGTTTCATCCATGGGCTGACTGCTCGTTGAGTAGTGGCAACATTATTAAAAATAGCTCAAGGCTGTTTTAGGTCTCTGCTTAGGACAAGCGAGAAAATGAATCTTCAGATGCCACCTAAGTGATCACCAACACAAACCAATGTCAAAGAGCTTCTGCTGAGATGAGTAAGGAACAAAAATTGCACTGCCAGGAAGGATAACTATTTTTGGATAGCAATTTCCACTGGGCAAAGACTTTTGCATACAATTTCTCTTCTTATCTCTGTAGGAACACTGTGAAGTGTGTAGTATTTCCTCTTCACAATAATAAATTTGGCTTACAGAGATAAAGTGATTGGTCCAAAGTCTCATGATCAGTTTTTGGCAAATCCAAAACCCCAGATAAAGAATTTAACTCCAATAGCATTTCCCAAAATAGAATCAACTTTAAGAGACAGAGGAACATTAAAATGGCAATTTTCCATGTTCAAATATAATTTTTAATAATCATATGTCCAGAGAATTTAAATGCAATATACAAACTTATTAAAATACTTTTTATAAAGTCATAACTTACTGCTAACATGACTCCCTTTAAATGTCTCCAGAAAGATCATAAAATGAGAAAGAGAGTGTATTTTTATTGAATATAAATTTGGGTTATAAAATATTATGAAAATATAACTTGGCAAATATTGCACACATTTTTCTGTTCACAGTACTCACATTTCTATTGTATCAAGTTAAGACTCATCCTGATTCCTCCACTGGAAAGAATATCAGTGTTTTCTACTTACTGGGTTTTCATTAATCTTAAATGAAACTCTGTACCATGCTAGGTAAATGGCTTTCACTAATATAGTCCATTTATGATCTGCACCCTTTGTGTCCTCATAATTCCCACTGAAGCAAGTTCTGTTTATGTAGAAACTTTAGACTTTATTAACATGTTGTTGCAAGACAAAGAATGCATTTTTTTTTCCCAGGGCAGGCTAAACCTCTAAATGCCTTAAGCTGGTCTCCAAATTTGTTCTTAGAATTCTTTTTCTTTTTCTTTCTTTTTTTTTTTTTTTTTGAGATGGAGTCTTGCTCTGTCATTCAGGCTGGTGTGCAGTGGCACGATCTCGGCTCACAGCAACCTCTGCCTCCTGGGGTCAAGCAATTCTCCTGCCTCAGCCTCCCTAGTAGCTGTTATTACAGGCACCTGCCACAACGCCCAGCTACTTTTTGTATTTTTAGTAGAGATGGGGTTTCACTCTGTTGGCCAGGCTGGTCTCAAACTCCTGACCTCAGGTGATCCTCCTGCCTCGGCCTACCAAAGTGCTGGGATTACAGGCATGAGCCACTGTGCCTGGCCTGTTCTTACAATTCTAAGCAAATCATTTAGGCTTTAAACACAAAATATCATAGGCTATAATTGTTGAATTGGAAGGTCAAAATGAAATTTGGATCTCAAAATAGCATATTTCAAAGAGGAAATACAATCCTCTGCTAAATGCATTTTAGAGGCCTCAAGAAATGGTTTGGGAAAGTCTGGATCACTGAAGCAACATGAATTCAACCTAACCATAGAGAACCCTAGTGAAAGAGTACTTACAGCTAAATAATTACACCATGCCAAAAAATAGCACTTATGGGAAACTAAATAAAATACAAGACTTATTTGAAGGGGACAAAATATCATTGTGGTTTAAAGAAAACATCAGGGGATAGAGTTTAGAAATTCCTAATGATATGTAACTAATGAGTAGTTGAGCTGCAATTTAAAGCTCACTCCATCAGACTCCAGAAAGCTCACTATTTCTATACACCCCGAGTGTACCACAGTAGCCAAAAAAGAGCAGATGCCTCAGAGTCCAAAGATATTTCAATTCCAGTTCCATCTCTTGGATGTGTGACCTTGGATACATGTTTCTGAGCTTCACCTCCAAAGTGAAAGTGAACATGGCTCAACATATTAGATTACTGAAAGTACCTAAGGAGATTTCTTTTCAATCATTCTTCATATATCTGTTGACGTTGCTTATGGTCCAGTCATTCTGCCACATCTAGGAGTAAAGCCATAAACAAGCTTGGCATGTTCCCCACCCTCAGGGAGCTTACAGTCTTACAGAAAAGACTGTGTATATCTATATTATGGGATGTGAAAATCGAATGTTTCCCTAAATTTCTCACAACACAAGAATGTCTAGCTGAAGTTCCATATAAATATAGCAATATTAATAAATGAATGTTGTCCAAGCAACAGCTTTCACTGTAGTTAGTGCAAGTTACTCTTACTAATCTGAGGTGGACCTTACCATGATTAGACTGGGTAGACCTGGGCTGAGCCAAATCAGATAAATACTGGGGAAAACTTGATGCATCAGCCCTATCAAGACAATGTCCTTTTATCTAACAATTGAGGAGGACAATTACATGCAACTTGAAAGCATCTTGAAGATGCTCAGGAAGCTGGATGGACAATGGAGTGATTTTTATTATTAATTCTACACATAAAGAAGTGACAGAAAAGCATAAGAAAAATTTCCTAAATATTGTAATCAGTTATCAGATAGCCAATCCATTGTTAATTCACTTCTGTGCAAGAAACATTTAATTGGTACATACTATGAATGAGGTTCTGTGAAAGATAGACATAGAAAAAGATACACGGAGATAAAGAATGATCCCTGGCTTTAATAAGAATGCTTTCTAGAAAAAATGTTTCAATGTCCAGTAGCTGTGTCAGTCAGAATAAATAAGGATATGCTCTGGTAACAAGCAAGCTCCAAATCTCAGTGGCTTAAAACAAAAGTGAATCTGTCGCTCATGCCACATGTTTACATAGGCCAACAGGGAGGGCGCACCTATCCATAGCCACTCAGGAACCTAGGCTGCTGAAGGTTCTTTTTAACATGTACTTTCACTGTTGCTGATACAGGAAACAGGGATTTTGTGAATTATGTGCTGTATTTTCAAAACTTTACCCCATAAGTGACCCTTAAACATCCACTAGCCTCTTGTTGGCCAAAGCGAGTCCTCTGGCTCTGCTTAACTTCAAAGAAAGAGAGGAGAATCAAGATACATGAAAAATGATTACCTGACAACTATGACAAATCAGCCAGCTGAAGATGAGTAACATTTTGGCTAAGTTAATTTTATTTCACCAATTTATCCACTAGCACCTGTGTGGAAAGCACTATAAAAGGGCCTTACAGTCAATTTGAGTACCTTACTCTTCTGGGACACTTATAATGTCAAGAGAGAGCAAGGTTCTGCAAAGTCTAGCCCAAAGTGGGCTGTCCAGGACATCTTTTCTAAATATTACTATTTCCTTCAAGATTCCACCAGAACCACTGATAATCTTTGAGTCCACCTTTAGGTCTCTGCTCTTAGGGAAATTGGATCTAATCAGTCATTTCTGAACTTAAAATGCCAGTCATTATGCCATAAGGGGTATTGAGTCTGCCTGCTTAATTGACCCTTTCTATTAGTGACTTGGGTGATGAAATAAAAGACAAGTTGATTTAATTTGCAGACGGTGCCAAATTGGATAACTGACACCTCAGAGAATTCTATTATAATTCAAAATGACCTTGAAGAATAGGATTAAAATGACATTAAGAAAGGAGCTTATGTTCAACAGAGATAAATAGAGGGTTGGAATTAAAGGTATAGAAAATATATGTTAGAAGAAAATAACTATATTGAGGTAACAGCCTGCAAGCTGAATATAGGCTGGCAGTTTAGCACTTTTACTTATAAAGGCTGTTGGGATATATTTTAAAATATGGTGGTCTTAATCTTGGATGCACTGGAAAATAGGTGCTTCTCAGAATACTGCTTCATTGGGGATCCACATTTTAAGAAATAAGAAATCAGAGCACATTCAGAAGTGAAAAGAGAATTTTCCTAAAGACCAAGTGCTCTAGATCAGGGGTCAGCAAACTTTTTCTGCAAAGGGCCAGAGAGTAAATATTTTCAACTTTGCCAATCATTATGTCTTTGTTGCAGCTACTCAACTCTGCTGTTGTGATCCAAAGCACCCATAAACAATGCATACATGAATGGGCATGGCTGCATTCCAATAAAACTTTATCAAACTAGACAGCTGACCTGGGCCATCCTTTGCAGACCCCTGCTCTCTACATTATACAAAGTGTCTCAGAATGGTAAGGGACTCAAACTGACTGAAACTGCCTAGAAGGCAGGAAAGGCCTTATTTTGGTCATTTTCCTATTGCTCAGATTCCTTTAATATTGTTTCCACACAGGTGCTAGTGAATAAAGTAGTGAATGAAATTAAATTAAATTAACAAAAAATGTTAATACACCAGTCTCCTTATTAAATATTCCAAAAGAACTGGAATATGTACTTCTTGAAAATGTCATGGAAATACATCTGAAATATAATTTACCATCTCAATTTTTCAAATATTTCTCAACTATATTGTCTTTTTGGGAAATATATTAATGATGAAAAAAATATAATAGAACCTAGAGAATAATTACAATAATGAAATTAAAGGGAAGAAAAGTCACAATACTAGCCGAGGTCAATAAAGCAAATGTTGCCTTCATTAGACATAGGTAAAAATGAAAACGAGGAAAGGTTAGGTCAATTCTGTAATGTCACCAAGCTAGTGGTGATGGAGAAGAAAATAGGACCCAGGTTCCTGGCGTTCACAGTCCTAGATCATGATAAACCCAAAGTACATAGGAGCTGGGAAAAAGAAGCACACAGGAATGCAATGCCTGGAGGTATTCGTTAAAAAAGTGAGGATGAATGGAATAACAAACACAATACCATAGCCCATACATGTAAGTCCTGTGGTGTGTCTTTTGGATTGCCTCAAGGAAAGCCCAGCACTCTATATGCCATTTCTCCTTCCCTTCCCCAGGTGTTCCCATAGCCTTACATTCTCCAATCCAATCTGGTTTGTAGCCAATCCATAGCATCTCCCTCCTTAGATAAAGGTCAGAAAGCTGAATCATAGTTATGAGTGAGTTGGTCCAAATGCTCCTGAATTCTTGATTCCGACCACTTCTTATCATCACCTCCACCCCATCCTAGTCCAAGATAGCATCGGCTCCTGCCTAGACAAGTTTCTTAACCTCAACTGTGTTGGAATGGATCATTCTCTGTTGTGGGGGTTGCCGTCCTGTGCATTGCAGTACGTTTAGCAACATCCCTGGTCTCTACTCACTAGATGACAATCCAATTGCACCCCCAACCAAAGTCAAGACAACCAAAAGTTATCTTCAGACATTGCCCAATGTCCCCTAGTGGTCAAAACTGACTCTGAGTGAGAACTTATGAACTAGATTGTTACAATAGCTTTTTAATTGTCTTCCCTACTTCTGCTTTTGCCTTGCTACAGTCTATTCTTCATAGAACTGCCAAAGTCACCTTTAAAAACTATTTATCATGTGACACACACACACACACACGCACACACACACACACACACACACCATGGAATACTATTCAGCCATAAAAAGGAAAGAAATAATGGCATTCACAGCAACCTGGATGGAGTTGGAGACTATTATTCTAAGTGAAGTAACTCAGGAATGGAAAGCCAGACATTGTATGTTCTCACTCATAAGTGGGAGCTAAGCTATAGGGTGACAAAGGCATAAGAATGATACAATGTACTCTGGGGACTCGGTGGGGAAGGGTGGGAGAAAAGTGAGGGATAAAAGAGCACACATTGAGTACAGTGTACACTTCTTGGGTGATGGGTGCACCACAATCTCAGAAATCAGCACTAAAGAACTTATTCATGTAACCAAACACCACCTGTTCCCGAAAAACCTATTAAAATAAAAATAAATAAATAAATATTTATTAGATCATGCTACTTCTTTGCTTAAAACCTTGAGTGGTATCCTCCTACAATTAGAATGTAATCTAGTTTTCTTACCATTGCCCAGAGAGCTCCCCATAATCTGACCTCTGTCAGCCCCTCCAAACTAATCTTATATCACTGTGTCCAGCCACCACCTTCCTTCTCTTTCTCCAACATACCCATTTTGTTCAGACATCAGGACCTTTGCACATGTCCTTCCCACTGCCTGAAACGCTCTCCCTGGTGTGGCAGGTAGAATCATTACCTCGCAAAGGTGTCCATATTCTAATCCCTGGACCCTGTGAATATGTAATGTTACATGGCAATGGTAAATTAAGGTTGTAGATGGAATTAAGGTTGCTAATAAACTGACTTCATAAGAAGATTATACCGGATTATCTGTGGGGACCCAATGTCATCACAAGGTTGTTACAATGTAGAAGGGGGACAAGCAGAAGAATCAGTTTCAGAGTGATGTGATATGAGAAAGACTCCACCAGCCATTGCTGGCTTTGAAGATAGAAGAAGGGGCCATGATCTAAGGAATGTGGACCACCTTTAGAAACTGGTAAACGAAAGGGATCAGAATCTCTCCTGGAACCTCCAGAAAAAAACATAGCCCTGCTAACAGTTTGATTTTAGCTCAGTTAGGCTTGTGTTGTACTTCTGACCCCCAAAACAGAAGAAAATAAATTGGGCCTGTTTTAGGCCACCAAATTTGTGACAATTTTTTACAGCAGCCATAGAAAACAAATATACCTGCCATCTTCACTGCTAGTGCCTCAGTCCTCAGAGTTTATGCAAACGTCTTCTCTGGTAGGAGGCTGCCCATGACAACCATGACTGACATTGCTGACCTTGCCACCCATCCCACCTGCAGTACTTCCACATCACTTTACCCATTTTACTTCCTTCATAGCTCTTATCACTATCTGGCACTAACAGAGTTCATTCATTGCCAAAGAAAAACAAAACCAAACAGCCAAATTTCACCTAGATGAAAAGTAGAAAACAATGACAAACTTGAAAAACAAAACAAATGTGGCAGTCATTTTATACGCCCTGGATCAGGAATGTTGGAGGAAGAACCAGGTTTGGTTTAAGTAAAGAACATTTGTGTTGGATGAAAAGAAATTTTTGACGGTAGTTGGAGTAATTTCACAATGAAACAGGCTGCCAAGGAGGGCCACGGAGGCCTAGATTGTGGCAACACTCACAAAAGAGATTAGATAACTCAAGTCAGGAGAATAAGTGGAGCTCAGCCTACAGCATTTACTTGATGACCTGCTTGTTCTTTCTCCAGCTTGAAAATGTATGTAGCACAAAGCAATGAATCACAGGACAACATCTGCATGTAATTGCATTTCTGTTCCAATAATAAATGTTTCAACTGCTATGCTATTTACGAAAGCTGTTATCATAAAGAGCCAAGTGGGGGAAATTCGAAACACAAATGCTTATCTTAAGAAACCTTTCCTTTGCAATTCAGTGTGCAAGAACCCAAACACCAAATCTGCTTTAGTATCTGAATTGTCCTGAGGAGTTTATTTTTGAAATTCTATTTTACGGTGATTTTTAGGTGTTTGATTCCTTGCAAAAGCTCTTCATGTCACGGTTTTCTTAATATCTTTTTGAACCGAAAGAGAAGCTAAAGCAAGAAATTGTTCATATTTCCCTCACAGACCTATTATCTGTATTCTGGACCCACTGTCAGCCTTGGAGAGAAGGTATTTTGTACCTTTTTAGGGAAGAATGTTAGTTCTCAAAACAAAAGACTAGCATTACAGATTTTCCCTCTTTCTCCACAAAAAAAGGCAAAATCCCCAAAAAGGGATTTTTGGCCTTTAATTACTAGCAAAATGCCCACATATTTTAAAATAATTAACAATAATGTAGAAGAAATAGGAAGTAAAAGAAATTCTTATCCCTTCAGGTCAGCCTTGATTCCCTCATCTCTCTGCAGTGGCCAATACATTTTCTGTATGAGTGGCACAAGAAAGGCTGACTTACCTTCACAACATTCTCAAAGCCGCCAGTGCTATCGGCATAGGCCAGCAATTATTTTGGCCTTTTACACTTAGCTTGGAGTGAATGCACATTCTGCAAAATAAAGCAAGTTGAATTTTTAAACAGTTCACTTTACTTTACATCTTTGAATTGTGTCTGTCAGCAATGTAAAACTCACTGCTTTGGGTAAAGCATGAAAACTCATCAAGATACAGAGAAAATAAAACAAATCTCCTAAATGGCTGCCTCTTTCCATTTGGCTAGGCCAAATGGCCTAAGATGATGTTGTTGAGCGTTTCTTATTTAATGAGATGGCACATAACCACGTGGTCAAAAAATCTTCAAAGAGCAATGAAAATGAGCAATTTTCCAACAATAATTCCAAAGCACCACCCCATTTCCCAAGGTCTGTATTTATTACCTCTTACATGCTTACTTCTCACTTCATTAGAACTGTTTAAAACATCAGATTTGAATATCAAAACCAAATGAAAACTTAGAATGGTCTTTTAGGAAGATGAAAATATATTGCAGTTTTCCAAAGTTATTTTCAATGAACTTTTTAAAGCCCAAATTGATAACAGTGGTTGGACTCTCAAATGGGTTTATCACCTAGGCAGCCTACAATTTCTGTTTCCCACTCATGGACTCTGCTTGATCCATGGTATAGATGAGGACGGAGACAGATATAGAGATATTCATTCAACAAATAATACTGGGTAAATTCTATGTGTCAGAGACACATTCATATATTAGAGTAGATAAAAGCAACTTACTTAAAGGTTGGAAGAGTTTCAAATTTATGTTTTAGTGAAACATAGAAAAATTCCACTTTCTCTTTTTTTTGAGACAAACTCCAACTCTGTTACTCACACTGGTGTGAGTGCAGTGGTACAATCACAGCTTACTGCAGCCTTGACCTCCTAGACTCAAGCAATCATCCCACCTCAGTCTCTTTAGTAGCTGGGGATACAGATGTGTGCTAATACTCCCTGCTAATTTTTGTACCTTTTTGTACAAACGGGGTTTTGCCATGTTGCCCAGGTTGGTCTTGAACTCCTAAGCTCAAGTGATCTGCCTGCCCTGCCTTCCCAAAGTGCTAGGATTACAGCGTGAACCACCGCACCTGGCCTCATTTTAAAATTAAAAACAATGGCATTTAGTGATACTAAAAAACAAGAACACATCACCAGTGATAAGTGATGTTGGTAGCATATACCCTTGTTAGATGTGATGAGAAGGGCCCTTCGCCACCAGTTTTTTTTTCTCTCAAACCTATACCCTCAGTTTAATCATGTGAAAACAACAGATTAACCTGCATCGGAGGGAAATTCTACAAAATACCTGACTATTCCTCCTCAAAACTGTCAAAGTCTTGAAAATGAAAAGACAAAGAAACTGTCACATCTCAGGGGGAGCCTAAGGAGACATGATAACTAAATGCAACGTGGTACCTTTGATGAAATCTTGGAACAGAAAAAGAACATTTGCATGCTGGGCATGGTGGCTCATGTCTATAATCCCAGCACTTCATCGCTACAAAAAATACAAAAATTAGCTAAGCCTGGTGGCACGTGCCTGTAGTCCCAGCTACTGGAGAGGCTGAGGTGGGACAATGCCTTGAGCCCAGGAGGTAGAGGCTGCAGTAAGCTGTGATTGTGCTACTGCACTCCAGCCTGGGAGACAAAAGTGACATTTTGTGTCATACACATGAAATAAAAAAAGAAGAAGGAAAAAGAAGAAAGAAAGAAAGAAAGAAAGAAAGAAAGAAAGAAAGAAAGAAAGAAAGAAAGAAAGAAAGAAAGAAAGAAAGAAAGAGAGAGAGAGAGAAAAAGAAAGAAAGAAAGAAAGAATGAGAAAGAGAGGGCATTTGTGGAAAAAATTGGAGAAATCCAAATAAAGTCTGGAGTTTTTAATGTAATGTATTGAAGTTCTATCTTAATGTGACCAATGTACCACATAATGTAAGCTAATGGTAGTCAGTTGAAGGTATGCAGGATCTCTCTGTATTCTCTTTGTAACTTTTTCATTAACCTAAAATTATTCAAAAATTAAAAGGTTATTTAAAAAAATCCCACAAGAACAACCAAACAGTATACCACGTTAGTTTTACCTTGTGGCAAGATAAAGAAAAATAAGATGGAGAAAAGATACATTGAAAGCAAGGACAGAGGCACAGAGACAGGGACCTGCAAAGAGAAACAGACAGGTGCAGAAATAGACTGGAGGTTTCCAGGAAGGTGTTAGAGCTCAATGGCCTTGTTATGTGACTGCTATTCTCTCAGGCTATAGAAATCAGAGAAAAGGATGATTCTTTAAAAGAAATCAAAAACTTGATATACGTTGGAAACATACACTAGAGTATAGAAACTTTTCTGCCTTTTTATATTTTTAAATGTTAGGTATTTTTTTCTATGTGATTCGGAAGGGTTTGCACATGTGTAAATGAATAGCTTTGAGTTAGCAAGTTTTTCAGGAGCCTTGGCAAAGACTGACCACCAAACTTTTGACACAGAAAGCTGTCATGTGCTATGGAATTGTTATTTGAGAAACCCATACTGTCTAGTGTCCCAATGCCAGAAGGATACATTTAGAATTGGCCTTGATTTCTTCCTAATAAACACTTCTGTTTAGAAATCAATCTAGTTTTTGGTCTACTTTGGAACAGATATAATGGGAAACAAATTAAAAAATTGTTTTAAAAATCTGTAAGGTTATTGTGAATAGTGCCACAATAAAAAGACTTGGAATCAACCCAAATGTCCATCAGTGACAGACTGGATTAAGAAAATGTGGCACATATACACCATGGAATACTATGCAGCCATAAAAAAGGATGAGTTTGTGTCCTTTGTAGGGACATGGATGAAGCTGGAAACCATCATTCTCAGCAAACTATCGCAAGAACAGGAAACCAAACACCGCATGTTCTCACTCATAGGTGGGAATTGAACAATGAGATCACTTGGACTCTGGAAGGGGAACATCACACACCGGGGCCTATTATGGGGAAGGGGGAGGGGGGAGGGATGGCACTGGGAGTTATACCTGATGTAAATGACGAGTTGATGGGTGCTGACGAGTTGATGGGTGCAGCACAGCAACATGGCACAAGTATACATATGTAACAAACCTGCACGTTGTGCACATGTACCCTAGAACTTGAAGTATAATAAAAAAAAAGAAAAGAAAAGGAATAAAATAAATGATTTCCTTCAAAAAAAAAAAAAAAGTAAAAGGATAGTCTATTTTACTTAACTCCAAAAAAAAAAAAAAAAAAAAATCTGTAAGGTTTAGTTTAAGTTTTCACAGTTGTACATATAAAATCTTCAGAAGGTCTCCTCTTGAAAGGAGTCCCAGTATTTCACAGAAGATTTCCTGATCATTGAACCCCACAGTTAACTGAAATTAACATATGCTAGGCATTTCTGCAGACAGTGTGTACTCACTTACATTTTCTATGGTGTTTTCGAAAAAGTGACTTGAAACACTATTAACTACATATCAGGATAGTCTAGACAAGGTTAAGTGTAAGGTACTAACAGTCAATCAAAGATATTTGATTAGTGTGTGCCCTAAGTCAGTCCAAATATGTACTTCATGGATGGGATACTTATACCCAGGTCTCAAAATCTTTTATTGATATTTATCAGAGAATCTACATACTATATTACAGGAAAGAAATCTCTATTTAGAAACTGATTGAGATTTTGATAATGGTTGTTGGGTTGGAACTGGGAGAGTAGGGAGATAGATCTGGAAGACACCTCAGGGGGATGCATATTTCCTCTTGAATTAGTTTCATATCTTAAATGTGAAGTTCTCATGAGCTTGTATTTAAACTTTAATGTGGCAAATTACATAAACTCTTTAATAAGAGCCAAAGGTCTAAAGCGCCCTCTTAGATTTGTTTTCCTTTTCCACTGAAACAGCATACCAAATCTGAATCTGATTAAGCCTGCTGAATTTGTTATCAGTGCTAGGAACTATGTATTCTGTCCAGAAAATTAACTTCACCTAGAAATGCATGTTTTTGTGGTTTTACGCCACCCCCCGCCCCCACAAAAGAAAAAGCAGGCTGGCTAGAAAGGCAATAAATACTGGGAGAAGCCAAACTTCATTCTTCCTAATAAAGAATTGGGTTTGCACATAGGCTGAAAACAGGGCTGAAATTCTGAGTTTTGAAGACACATAATGACTTTAGGTTAAGTTAAGCTGTCAATGAGGGATGCCCTGGTTATTTTCTGCCTATCACTGTGTTTGAGACTTAGACCATATCTAGCTTTATTTTTATGCATCTATGTATCTATCACCTATCCATGTATATTTATCATTTAACTACCTCAAATTTTCCCAACCTCAGCACTACTGACATTTTAGATAATTCTTTGTTGTGTGTGTGTGTGCGTGAGGAGGTGGGGGCTGCCCTGTGTACTGTAGGATGCTAAGCAGCATCCCTGGACTCTCACTACTACCCACTAGATGCTGGTAGCATTCATTACCTATGGTAGTATGTATAACATAATAATAAACTATAATAATATGTAATAAATACATATTCTCTAGGGGAGAATATGTCTTCTACCTATTATCCTTGGTGGCAACCAACTTTTTCTGTGAACACTGCTTTCGGATACTACTTAGAATATGTCATAAATTAACAGACAACATTTAATTGTTTCACTGAATTAAGTTAGTGAATCCATAGCAGATCATAATAATCCCAAAACTAAAGCTTGTTTGGTATATAAGAACTAGGATTTTTTGAGGGAGAAATGGGATTTTCTTGAATTTAAAAAGTGTTTCTTTAAATATCAACGGTCAGAACCCCAGCTGATTTAGGAATTTAAAAAAATGGACCAACAAGATTTGGTTTCTGAAAGCAAAGAGAGTTGTGCTCTATGTCCCAACTGGAAGACTGGGAAGAGATAGCTTTGTGGGATGCCCTGCCCCTATAGGGTGCAGCCAGAGCAGAGAAGAAATGAAGAAAAGGTCTTAGCTGGCTGGCTCCAAGTTTTCCTTGGCTATTCCTTGATGAGAAGGTAATTGGAGGTGTTCATGTGTCACAATAAGTGGTGTGGATAGAGTGGTTGGAACTTGAGAGCTGGGAACCCGCTAAGAGGTGTGTGTAGTGTTACTCTAGACAAAGGGTCCCATCCCAGAGGCTGCTATGAGTGGGACATTTCAGTCTGGGGCCAGTGAAAGGATGAGGCTGAATTGCAGGGCCTGGGTGGGAAACAAATTAGCAGGGATGAAGATCAAGTGTGTTGTCTACTCCACCTCTACCCATGCTTTGCCAATGAAATAGCCTTCCCTCACTTCCTCCCCACACTCAGACCACCCTTCCTAGGATAACTACAGAGGTCAGTAGAAGAGAAATTCTCAAGTTGGCTGGATTTAAGCTCTAAATAAACCACACTTCGAACCAGAAGTGACCTTTTTCATTGAATTAACAAAGAATTCTTACGCTAAGTGGAAACAGTGGCTTCAATTGAGTTTAGTTATAGAGAAATAATGTACTTTTGCATCTTAATGATGTGACTGGAAGTTTTAAACTTCCTACAAGTATAGAACTTACTAAAATAGCTAAGTCCAAAAATGTTGAAGAATAACATATTCAAAAGATGACTCACATTTTTATATTTATATCTTGAGCACCTAAAAGAGTACTCGGTACACTGGAAGTTTTCAAAGCATTTTGTTGAATGAAGGCACAAATACTAAGGAGAGGCCATTGAGAGCAGTTAGTAAAAGTGTAGATTCCGGAACCAGATAATCTGTCTTTAAATTTTCTCTCCACCACTCATTTTATGATTTGGAGCAAGTCACTCAATGCTTCTGAGCCTTAGTTTCTTCGCCTGTAGGAAGAAGGGAATCATGCCTGTCTCTAGGATAACTATGGGGATGAAATAAAAAACTATATATAAAATGTTCATCCCAGTGGCTTGCACACAGTAGGTCCTCAATCACTATCATTTAAAGTAAATCATGGCAGGTTTTTAAGAACACATAAGTGATATCATTTCAATTTAAATTTTAATTTTAAGCAAAACCATAATGAGCACAACTTGGGTCAGTTTCTTAGAATCAAAATCTGTGGGTTTATATTTTCATGATGTATCAGACCCCTCTATACCACAACTGCTGTGTCATGAGTAGAACATAGACATTAGACTCAGAAGTTGACAAATGACCCTGGGCAGGCCATTAAAACTTGTTAAGGCTCTTTGATTCCATCATCTTGTAAAAAGGGAAGCATATTAATTTTCACTTCTTAGGCTTTTTCTGAGGATGAAATGAGTTCAGTTAGAGCAAGCGCCTTATAATAAACTTTTGTTAGGCATTTGTTTTAATACCCCTGGAGACTGGCTTCCATAGCCAATTGCTTCAAATTCAGTAGCAAAATTTATTTCTTCCTGTGCTTGACTCAAGAGCATATATGTGAAAGTCTGTTGACAAGAGTAAAACATTATAGCAATGGAGGTAGCAGTGTGTGCCCTACCCCTTCCAAGTAATTCTTCTACCCTGTATCTCTTCAAACAGGAGCTGGGTATACTTGAAAATATTGAACTCTCTTTTAACACTAGCAATTATTTAAGGGCTCCCAGGTCACCTACTCTCAGGAGGCAGACAGAGTGGAGACCAGCATCAGCCTAAAGTCAGGAATGAACAGTTTGTCAGAGCTGCCTTTGTTGACCTTGCCTTATGAAATTTTATCTAACTCCCTAAACTTGGTTTGCTTGACTATTCCATCTTGTGTTGCATGACCTCTATGAACCTGATCCCTGGTTTAAGTGACCTCCATGGCCTCATTTGCTGACTTTCTCATTCACTCACTCATTCCTTCAGTGATGAACTATATTCAAATTGTAGTTAATTAGTGATACTAAGTCTTGTGGAAGATCAAAGGATGATTCAGGACTTCACTGTGCCTTTACACATCTCAGAGCCTGAAGGGGAAGGAAGAAAATAATTACACACAGATAACTAATGCTACAAATGTATTACATTTATATGCCTGCTTGTACAACTAACATTCAATTATATATATGTATGTGTGGTGTACAAGTGTATATATGTAATACAGATGATAAATGACATAAGAAGAATCCAACTCAGATGTTTTTAGAATTTGATGAAAAAAGATGACAGATAAGGGGCTTATGCAAATCTTTGCTGAAGGGCATGTGAGGTGGTTTTTGGGCACAGATAATATTTGGGTGTAAGGAGAGAGTGCCAATACAGTTATTCATTTTATAAAAATTTGTTAAACTACACATATATGCTTAACTGAAAAAAATGTTGACAGGCACTTTAATCATCATGTTTCTTAACTTTGCACTACATTCTCTGCTCCTCTGACCATTCCAAAATGTGGTATCTGAAATATATATTTTAATTAGGCTAACAAAATTATTTTGTCAAACCACTTCTAACAATAATTGGGGTGTACTGATGAAATGGAAAGCCAGGATTGGGATTCATCCATCTAAGTCATCTAAAACCCCAAAACTAAGATAATTTTCTCAGAGAAATATAATCTATAGCTCTCTTTTTGTGTTCTTTGACTCACTCAGTATTTTTCTTTTAACATATGGATAATATTGTTTGTCTCCCTGAACTGTGTGGCTACTATGGGAGTTTCTAGGGCAATTTGTTTAAGTACTTTAATGAGCCCAGTGTATTTGAAATCAGTTCAGAAGATCTTTCTTCCATGGGCAGGCTGACCAAGGGTTCAGAGACCAGTTTCTCCATCACAGCATAAGAGACCTTAGCAGAATCTACCCAATGGGTGGAAGGTGAACTCCTCACCCACAGTCCCTTGAGGGAAATTGACAACTAGATTGGTGAATGACTGAATGGCTTGTAGGGCTAGGGATGGTTGTGAGAAGGACAGAGAAGGAGAGGTAGAGCGAAATATAGAAGAAAGGAAGTCCAGGTACCAAGTGGAGAAAATGTTTCATTGACAAGCAGCCTTGGAAAGTAAGAGATTAGGAATCAGGGACTTAGGGGTTAAGCCTAAATGTGGGGATTTGTATATTCCAGTTATGTTTCAAAATCAATTTGTAATAAGTGACA
Organism: Papio anubis; assembly: GCF_008728515.1. Taxonomy (NCBI): domain Eukaryota; kingdom Metazoa; phylum Chordata; class Mammalia; order Primates; family Cercopithecidae; genus Papio; species Papio anubis. The sequence continues at coordinate 134,819,075 of NC_044996.1, forward strand.
CAAACTAAACAGAACCACTAAAATAAGGATAAAAGAGTAAGAACAACATAATAAACCAAGAGAGAAGCAGTTGCTTAGAAAGCAAGTACAGCAGAGTCATTAGAACTGAACACAATGATTAGCTGCAGGAGCCATGGGAGCCAAGGCAGGAAGAAAAACGAGACTAATTACATAGTTTGCATGATACAAAGAAAGAGGAAACCATTTTACTAGCACCAAGAGATAGATATTTTAGCCAAGCATGATGGTCCACGTCTGTAATCCTAGCTACTCGGGAGGCTGAGGTGGAAGGATCATTGAACCCAGCGCTTCAAGTCCAAGTTGGGTAATATAGTGAGACAAAATTTAAAAATAAAGGTATTTTATTCAATGGGTCATGTGGTAGGCAGAAGAATGCTTTCCCCCTCCCCCAAAGATGTCCTAATCACCAGATCTGTGGGAATGTTTCCTCACATGACAAAAGGGACTTTGCAAATATTATCAAGTTGAGGATCTTGAGATGGAAAGATGATCTTAAATTATCATGGTGGGCCCAATGTAATCACAAGAGTCTTTGCATAGGAAAGAAATAGGCAGGAGGGTCAGAGAAGGAGACATGATGATAGAAGCAGATGATTGCTGGAAGGGGACCATGAGCCAGGCAAGGTGGGCAGCCTCTAAAAGCTGAGAAAGGCAAGGAAACAGATTCTTCCCTAGAGCCTCCAGAAAGAATCAGCCCTGCTGAAACCTTGATTTTAGCCTAGTGAGAACCATTTTCAGAATTCTGACCTCCAGAATTATCAGACAATAAATTTATGTTGTTTTAAGCCACTAGATTTGTGATACTTTGTTATAGCAGCAAGAGAAAACAAATATAGATCTGTTTTATAATAGACTAAGAAAAAAATCACTAAAATATAACTTAGATCACTTCTGTTGGGACTAAAAATAATATGGCTGATTTATGTAATGTTCTGGCAAGGCTGTCTAGATGTAAGAAACCAGGTACATGAGAATTATCTGAAGAGATGGTGAACAATTCAGATCCCCCAGTCCTTCTCCAGTCCTGCTAAACAGACTCTGTGGCTAGGACCCAGGAATGTGGATTTTTAACAAGCAGGTGTAATATCTATCATTTCTACATACAAATTACCACAAATGTAATAGCTCGAAACACATACATTTATTATTTCAGTTTCTGTGGGTCAGAAATCTAGGCAAACCTTAGCTGGTTCCTCTGCTTCAGGATCTTATAAGGCTACAGTTAAGTAGCCAGTTGGGGCTAGAGTCTCATCTGAAGGTTTAGCTGGGGAAGGATCTCCTACTAAGCTCATTCATGTTGTTGGTAGAATTCAGTTATTTAAGGGCTTTTTTCCTCTCTTTATTTTTTTATTTTTCCATAGGTTGTTGGGGTACAGGTGGTATTTGGTTACATGAGTAAGTTCTTAAGTGTTGATTTGTGAAACTTTGGTGCACCCATCAACTGAGCAGTATATACTGCACCATATTTGTTGTCTTTTACCCCTCTTATTTAAAGGCTTTTTGACTGAGGGCCTAGGTTCCTGGCTGGTTAGTGGTTGGAGACTGTCTTTAGTTCCTTATCAGGTGAGTCTCTCCAACATGGTAGCTTGCCTTATCAAAGCCAGCAAGAGAGAGTCTACTAGCAAGATAGGGCTTACAATCTTAGTAATGTAATCAGGGAAGTGTATGCCATTACCTTTGCTATATTCTATTGGTTAGAAGCAAGTCACAGATCCTATTCACATTCAGAGGAAGGGATTACACAATGGCGAGAATACTAGGAGGAGGAGATCAATGGGAATCATTATCTGGGATGCTGTTAGGTTGCTTCTAATTGACCTAACAGCATCCCAGATGATTTTTGTGTATGACCAAGTTGTGAAGTACTAACTTAGGATAATAATTAATAGAAGGAATCAACCATTCCAGCTGGGTTTTTGACAGGAAATGGATGTGAAACAATTCAAGACTGTGGGCTCTGGTGATGTCTCTGTTGCGTCCTTTTCATAACAAATGCTGTAAGTTAGCATAGTGTCTGGAACTTGGAGATAGCCATTATCACTACTTTCAGGCCCCTCTCTGCCTCTAGTCAATTGCTCCCTATCCCCAAGTTGACCTCAACATCTCAGGGGAGCCACTTTGTGGGAAAAGTGGGTAGGAAAGAGGGGGGGTAAATTGGCATGGTAAGAGTGGGTCTCTGTGGAATTCATGAGTTCTGATTATTTTTAGTTTCTTCTTAAAAAATGTAAATTTTGCCCTATCACAATATAAAGAGAATCCATTTCACAATTTACACAGCTGATTTTAAATACTATCCTATTTCAAGCTCCATCACATTTTCCTCAGATATTGAAATGTTATTCTGGCAGAAACATTGGCATGTACTTGCCAAGCCCTCCTGGGCACAACACTAAACATTTCCCAGCCCCTTGCAGTTAAGTGAGGTCAGGGAATGGAGTCAGCTTGTGGCAAGTGGCCTGGCTGCTGAAGCCTCCCTCATGGTCCCTGAAACTCTCTCTTCACTCATCCTTAGCTGGATGTTTGAGAACACAGAAAAGGCCTCTGAGGCCCTTGTGATGGCACAGGACTAAAGGAGTCTCTGGACTGAAGGAGCTTGGGGCCCCAGGCAACTATGTGGACTTCCCCTCCACTCTTATTGGCCAACTGCACAAGAGTGAAATGTGAGCAAGAAATGAACAATTGTGCTGTGATGTCACTATTCATTATAGCAGCTGACATTACCCTAAGTAACAGTTGTATTGTTTTCTTCTGCAGAATGGAAGTCACATGCTTGGTGTAGAGGGACATGTAGTAGTATAGTTCATAGGGGTGATGTTGATGTGCATATTCCCTTTGTGCTCTTTTTCTCTAAACTATACATTAGTATGGATCATTCTAGATGTCAATTCTCTATCTGTGGAAATTGAGCTCTTTCTCAGTGAGTCTGTATGACAGGCCAGGCCCACTATTCTGACTCAGACACTGATTCTAAGGGGATGGCTTGCCCTGAATTGCCATACTCCCACCAATCTAAATTGAAATAATGACCACCTGTGCCCCATCCCACTAGACTAGAGAGTCTTCATCCTGATGCCAGCCTGGTCCAAGCATAGGTTGGTTACGCTATTTAGACACCCTGTAGTGGAACGCTGGCTTCCACTTGAGAGTTCGGGGACTACTCAGACATTGTCTTATTTCTACATTAATACACTAACCTGTGCCGTTAAGGTACCAGCCTGTCTTTTGCAAAACCCCAAGACTTTCATTTTTAAAAGGGGAAAAAGTGTCATTTAATATGTGTGAGGCCCTGTACTCATCATACATCATGTTTTATGTACTTTTATTTAAATGTCTGGGGTAAAGTATCCAGATTATGTTGAATCTCAGAGTAGTAAGCTTCCACACAGCTAATATGTGGGGAGAACTGGGATTAGGAGGCAAGTTTAATTCCAAAGGCAATACTATTAAGTTGTGTGTGTGTGTGTGTGTGTGTGTGTATAATGAATAGATTTTAAAACATATAGAAATATACATGTGCATTGAATAGTATTTAAACCATGTATACATATGTATGTATAATGAATAGACTTTAAACCACAAGTGCTTGAGAGTTGAGAATTTAAACCATATATATTTATGCATGTGCTGTATGCATATAATAGACTGTAAACAATGTTTACACATACATGTGTATGTGCATTTAATAGAATGTAAACCATGTATGTATGTATATGTGTATGCATTGAATAGGGTTTAAACCATGTATTTGTGTGCATGTGTGTGTGTGTGTAAGGAACAGAGTTTTCAAGGAGATATATTGACTTGGCCAAGGACACAAAGCCAGTGACAGAGGTGGAAACCCATTCTGGCTTCACAAATCTATGAAAGTTGGCCTGCTCGAAGTTCTAGATGTTAACTTCTTTCAGGGTAGCTTCTAGTAAATTCAGTACAGTACATATTTGAAATGTTTTGCAAAGGGCTAGAAATACACACTTTCTACATCATGCCAATAGAAAAAGCCAACAGACTATATAAGATGAGGTTGTGCTGTGGTTTATAAAATAATATTAATAATTATTTCCTGAATTCATTATAATGCTGTATTTGAAATGCCTGCTTTTAAAAAAAATTCATGCCATCTCATATAACAAATTCAGAGTCTGTGGGATTTATGCAATATGTACAATAATATTTCAAAGTACAGTTCTTAAGGTGTTTTATATAGTTTAAAAATATCTTTAACTTGGCATGCACATATGTGTGTGTGTGTGTGTGTGTTTTTATATATATATATATATATATATATATATATATATATATATATATATATAGCTTTGGAATATCATCTCCTAAACCAGCTATAAAAAATTTGGTAAAAATAGGACTTGGGCAGAAAATTTTCTTAACTGGTATTCAACTAATAACTTATTTACTGAATGAATGAATGAACAAATGAATGAATTACTGATATGAGAATGCACATTATTAAACCTGTATGGTAATTAAGGCTATGAAGTATATACCATGGATTTTCTAGAGTAAAACTAAAACAAGATAAATTACACAACACCATTTTCCACACATATGAGGTGATTGTTAAGTTACACAATGTCACATCAGTTAACTGATGATAAACATCTTGGCAGTTTGGTTGATATTATGAATTAAATTCTGTATGGGTCATGGTTGCATATTTCCCAGTTTAGGGGGTAAATAATGAGGTCTTGATTTGACTTTTAATTTTCTAAACAACACTTTGGTTACATTTCTAGAATTTCGTTATACTGATGCCATATCACAAGCCCCTCATGTTCTTGGCTATGTAACAGGATTTCTCAACCTTGGCATTATTGACATTTGGAGCAGGATCATTCTTTGCTGAGCAGCATCCCTGGACTCTATCCACCAGATGCCAGTAGTCTCTGCCTTAATTGTGACAACTGAAAATGTCTCCATTCATTGCCACGTGTCCCTAGTGTAGAACCACTAGTGTAGAAAATGCAGGAGCACATTTGAGAGATCAGGGCCTTCAGCAGGGAGCTGTAACCCACGATCTGGACTCCGTTGCAGCTTTCAACTTTTATCTCGGTGAGATTCAGGATGTTGACTTTCCTTTTGACTCTTAGTTGGCCCTGGGCCTCTTCTTTAGAAGGTATCCTGAAACTAACCAATGACCTTGTCCAATTTCTCCATCCAGTTTAAATTCTGGCCATGTGGCTAGAACTATTTTCCTCCATCAGAATAACTAAAGTTTAAGGTTCAATTCTCACTAAACTCTCTTGGGATCTAGCAGATCTACTTCAAAACGAATGTGCTCTTATATAGGCTACTTTTAAAATTATTTAGACAGGAACAGATATTAAACTTCATGCATTTCACTTTGCTGACATCTGACAGCTATTAAAAAAAATCAGACGAGCATACATGTTTACATGTATCTTCTTTCTCAACAGAATTTCTCAAGTAAACAATCTCTTTTGTCTACACTTAGATGAAGTTTTAATAATATTTCATTAAGATCTCCATAAAATTTGCAGCAATATTTACCTTTTATTTTCATTACTATAGGAATCAATCATTTTTCCTCAGGAAAAATTAGGCTTCCACAAACACCCTACTGTTTAAGAAAAGCAGTTAATTACAAACACTAAAGGTTAGTGTTTCAGCCCAGAGTTAAAATGAACAACCTCTCTTATCCTTTGAAACAAATAGAGTCTACTCCTGAATTTGCTACCAAAAATATATTTTCACTGATGCTCCCTGTTAGTTAAATCATGTCTGAAATTCCATAAAGTAAATGCATTATGTAGTAAATGGGCAGTCATCATTTAAACAAAGGAATATAAGTAATTATGCCTCTATACAAACAGAAGAGTTCTCCAAGTCACTCTCAAGTGCTTCCTCACTGTGATTCAAGTTTCTGTAAGTTCCTGTGTCCAAATTTTCAAATGTTGTTGTCGACAAAGTCCTCTGGACATAACATTTTATGCTTATCTACTCTTGGTAATTTCCTAATAGGTTTTTTTGGAACCAAGATATGTTATTTCAAGCTGCAAGGTTTTCAAACCCAGCATGAGAAATCTGGGTTGGCTCCCATCTGCCTCTTAATTCTTTTCTCTTAATAACAATCCAGTAATCCAATTTTAGTTTGCATTCAACTCAGTGCTCTATCAGGAGGTACGGAATTCAGTTTGCTCATTTGATTCCCAAGTGCCTGGGCTAAAAATATGTCTTGTTATTGTCAAAGAAAACAATGCAATTTGAAGACTTATAAGGAATTAAAAGGATAAGAAAGAAGGAGGGGCGGAGCAAGATGGCCGAATAGGAACAGCTCCAGTCTCCAACTCCCAGCGCCAGCGACACAGAAGACCGGTGATTTCTGCATTTTCAACTGAGGTACTGGGTTCATCTCACTAGGGAGTGCCAGACAATCGGTGCTGGTCGGCTGCTGCAGCCCGACCAGCGAGAGCTGAAGCAGGGCGAGGCATCGCCTCACCTGGGAAGCACAAGGGGAAAGGGAATCCCTTTTCCTAGCCAGGGGAACTGAGACACATAACACCTAGAAAATCGGGGAACTCCCACCCCAATACTGCACTTTAAGCAAACAGGCACACCAGGAGATTATATCCCACACCTGGCCGGGAGGGTCCCACGCCCACGGAGCCTCCCTCATTGCTAGCACAGCAGTCTGCGATCTCGCGGCAAGGCAGCAGCGAGGCTGGGGGAGGGGCGCCCGCCATTGCTGAGGCTTAAGTAGGTAAACAAAGCTGCTGGGAAGCTCGAACTGGGTGGAGCTCACAGCAGCTCAAGGAAACCTGCCTGTCTCTGTAGACTCCACCTCTGGGGACAGGGCACAGTAAACAACCACAAAAGCAGCAGAAACCTCTGCAGACCCAAACGACTCTGTCTGACAGCTTTGAAGAGAGCAGTGGATCTCCCAACACGGAGGCTGAGATCTGAGAAGGGACAGACTGCCTGCTCAAGTGGGTTCCTGACCCCTGAGTAGCCTAACTGGGAGACATCCCCCACTAGGGGCAGTCTGATACCCCACACCTCACAGGGTGGAGTACACCCCTGAGAGGAAGCCTCCAAAGCAAGAATCAGACAGGTACACTCGCTGTTCAGCAATATTCTATCTTCTGCAGCCTCTGCTGCTGACACCCAGGCAAACAGGGTCTGGAGTGGACCTCAAGCAATCTCCAACAGACCTGCAGCTGAGGGTCCTGACTGTTAGAAGGAAAACTATCAAACAGGAAGGACACCTACACCAAAACCCCATCAGTACGTCACCATCATCATCAAAGTCCAGAGGCAGATAAAACCATAAAGATGGGGAAAAAGCAGGGCAGAAAAGCTGGAAATTCAAAAAATAAGAGCACATCTCCCCCGGCAAAGGAGCGCAGCTCATTGCCAGCAACGGATCAAAGCTGGACGGAGAATGACTTTGACGAGATGAGAGAAGAAGGCTTCAGTCCATCAAACTTCTCAGAGCTAAAGGAGGAATTACGTACCCAGCGCAAAGAAACTAAAAATCTTGAAAAGAAAGTGGAAGAATTGATGGCTAGAGTAATTAATGCAGAGAAGGTCATAAACGAAATGAAAGAGATGAAAACCATGACACGAGAAATACGTGACAAATGCACAAGCTTCAGTAACCGACTCGATCAACTGGAAGAAAGAGTATCAGCGATTGAGGATCAAATGAACAAAATGAAGTGAAAAGAGAAACCAAAAGAAAAAAGAAGAAAAAGAAATGAACAAAGCCTGCAAGAAGTATGGGATTATGTAAAAAGACCAAATCTACGTCTGATTGGGGTGCCTGAAAGTGAGGGGGAAAATGGAACCAAGTTGGAAAACACTCTTCAGCATATCATCCAGGAGAACTTCCCCAACCTAGTAGGGCAGGCCAACATTCAAATCCAGGAAATACAGAGAATGCCACAAAGATACTCCTCGAGAAGAGCAACTCCAAGACACATAATTGCCAGATTCACCAAAGTTGAAATGAAGGAAAAAATCTTAAGGGCAGCCAAAGAGAAAGGTCGGGTTACCCACAAAGGGAAGCCCATCAGACTAACAGCAGATCTCTCGGCAGAAACTCTCCAAGCCAGAAGAGAGTGGGGGCCGATATTCAACATTCTTAAAGAAAAGAATTTTAAACCCAGAATTTCATATCCAGCCAAACTAAGTTTCATAAGTGAAGGAGAAATAAAATCCTTTACAGATAAGCAAATGCTTAGAGATTTTGTCACCACTAGGCCTGCCTTACAAGAGACCCTGAAGGAAGCACTAAACATGGAAAGGAACAACCGATACCAGCCATTGCAAAACCATGCCAGAATGTAAAGACCATTTAGGCTAGGAAGAAACTGCATCAACTAACAAGCAAAATAATCAGTTAATATCATAATGGCAGGATCAAGTTCACACATAACAATCTTAACCTTAAATGTAAATGGACTAAATGCTCCAATTAAAAGACACAGACTGGCAAACTGGATAAAGAGTCAAGACCCATCAGTCTGCTGTATTCAGGAGACCCATCTCACATGCAGAGACATACATAGGCTCAAAATAAAGGGATGGAGGAAGATTTACCAAGCAAATGGAGAACAAAAAAAAGCAGGGGTTGCAATACTAGTCTCTGATAAAACAGACTTTAAACCATCAAAGATCAAAAGAGACAAAGAAGGCCATTACATAATGGTAAAAGGATCAATTAAACAGGAAGAGCTAACTATCCTAAATATATATGCACCCAATACAGGAGCACCCAGATTCATAAAGCAAGTCCTTAGAGACTTACAAAGACTTAGACTCCCATACAATAATAATGGGAGACTTCAACACTCCACTGTCAACATTAGACAGATCAACGAGACAGAAAGTTAACAAGGATGTCCAGGAATTGAACTCATCTCTGCAGCAAGCAGACCTAATAGACATCTATAGAACTCTCCACCCCAAATCAACGGAATATACATTCTTCTCAGCACCACTTCGCACTTATTCCAAAATTGACCACATAATTGGAAGTAAAGCACTCCTCAGCAAATGTACAAGAACAGAAATTATAACAAACTGTCTCTCAGACCACAGTGCAATCAAACTAGAACTCAGGACTAAGAAACTCAATCAAAACCGCTCAACTACATGGAAACTGAACAACCTGCTCCTGAATGACTACTGGGTACATAACGAAATGAAGGCAGAAATAAAGATGTTCTTTGAAACCAATGAGAACAAAGATACAACATACGAGAATCTCTGGGGCACATTTAAAGCAGTGTGTAGAGGGAAATTTATAGCACTAAATGCCCACAAGAGAAAGCTGGAAAGATCTAAAATTGACACTCTAACATCACAATTAAAAGAACTAGAGAAGCAAGAGCAAACACATTCAAAAGCTAGCAGAAGGCAAGAAATAACTAAGATCAGAGCAGAACTGAAGGAGATAGAGACACAAAAAACCCTCCAAAAAATCAATGAATCCAGGAGTTGGTTTTTTGAAAAGATCAACAAAATTGACAGACTGCTAGCAAGACTAATAAAGAAGAAAAGAGAGAAGAATCAAATAGACGCAATAAAAAATGATAAAGGGGATATCACCACCGACCCCACAGAAATACAAACTACCATCAGAGAATACTATAAACACCTCTACGCAAATAAACTAGAAAATCTAGAAGAAATGGATAATTTCCTGGACACTTACACTCTTCCAAGACTAAACCAGGAAGAAGTTGAATCCCTGAATAGACCAATAGCAGGCTCTGAAATTGAGGCAATAATTAATAGCCTACCAACCAAAAAAAGTCCAGGACCAGATGGATTCACAGCTGAATTCTACTAGAGGTACAAGGAGGAGCTGGTACCATTCCTTCTGAAACTATTCCAATCAATAGAAAAAGAGGGAATCCTCCCTAACTCATTTTATGAGGCCAACGTCATCCTGATACCAAAGCCTGGCAGAGACACAACAAAAAAAGAGAATTTTAGACCAATATCCCTGATGAACATCGATGCAAAAATCCTCAATAAAATACTGGCAAACCGGATTCAGCAGCACATCAAAAAGCTTATCCACCATGATCAAGCGGGCTTCATCCCTGGGATGCAAGGCTGGTTCAACATTCGCAAATCAATAAACATAATCCAGCATATAAACAGAACCAAAGACAAGAACCACATGATTATCTCAATAGATGCAGAAAAGGCTTTTGACAAAATTCAACAGCCCTTCATGCTAAAAACGCTCAATAAATTCGGTATTGATGGAACGTACCTCAAAATAATAAGAGCTATTTATGACCAACCCACAGCCAATATCATACTGAATGGGCAAAAACTGGAAAAATTCCCTTTGAAAACTGGCACAAGACAGGGATGCCCTCTCTCACCACTCCTATTCAACATAGTGTTGGAAGTTCTGGCTAGAGCAATCAGGCAAGAGAAAGAAATCAAGGGTATTCAGTTAGGAAAAGAAGAAGTCAAATTGTCCCTGTTTGCAGATGACATGATTGTATATTTAGAAAACCCCATTGTCTCAGCCCAAAATCTCCTTAAGCTGATAAGAAACTTCAGCAAAGTCTCAGGATACAAAATTAATGTGCAAAAATCACAAGCACTCTTATACACCAGTAACAGACAAACAGAGAGCCAAATCATAAATGAACTTCCATTCACAATTGCTTCAAAGAGAATAAAATACCTAGGAATCCAACTTACAAGGGATGTAAAGGACCTCTTCAAGGAGAACTACAAACCACTGCTCAGTGAAATAAAAGAGGACACAAACAAATGCAAGAACATTCCATGCTCATGGATAGGAAGAATCAATATCGTGAAAATGGCCATACTGCCCAAGGTAATTTATAGATTCAATGCCATCCCCATCAAGCTACCAATGAGTTTCTTCACAGAATTGGAAAAAACTGCTTTAAAGTTCATATGGAACCAAAAAAGAGCCCGCATCTCCAAGACAATCCTAAGTCAAAAGAACAAAGCTGGAGGCATCACGCTACCTGACTTCAAACTATACTACAAGGCTACAGTAACCAAAACAGCATGGTACTGGTACCAAAACAGAGATATAGACCAATGGAACAGAACAGAGTCCTCAGAAATAATACCACACATCTACAGCCATCTGATCTTTGACAAACCTGAGAGAAACAAGAAATGGGGAAAGGATTCCCTATTTAATAAATGGTGCTGGGAAAATTGGCTAGCCATAAGTAGAAAGCTGAAACTGGATCCTTTCCTTACTCCTTATACGAAAATTAATTCAAGATGGATTAGAGACTTAAATGTTAGACCTAATACCATAAAAATCCTAGAGGAAAACCTAGGTAGTACCATTCAGGACATAGGCATGGGCAAAGACTTCATGTCTAAAACACCAAAAGCAACGGCAGCAAAAGCCAAAATTGACAAATGGGATCTCATTAAACTAAAGAGCTTCTGCACAGCAAAAGAAACTACCATCAGAGTGACCAGGCAACCTACAGAATGGGAGAAAATTTTTGCAATCTACTCATCTGACAAAGGGCTAATATCCAGAACCTACAAAGAACTCCAACAAATTTACAAGAAAAAAACAAACAACCCCATCAGAAAGTGGGCAAAGGATATGAACAGATATTTCTCACAAGAAGACATTCATACAGCCAACAGACATATGAAAAAATGCTCATCATCACTGGCCATCAGAGAAATGCAAATCAAAACCACAATGAGATACCATCTCATACCAGTTAGAATGGCGATCATTAAAAAGTCAGGAAACAACAGGTGCTGGAGAGGATGTGGAGAAATAGGAACACTTTTACACTGTTGGTGGGACTGTAAACTAGTTCAACCATTATGGAAAACAGTATGGCGATTCCTCAAGGATCTAGAACTAGATGTACCATATGACCCAGCCATCCCATTACTGGGTATATACCCAAAGGATTATAAATCATGCTGCTATAAAGACACATGCACACGATGTTTATTATGCACAATTCATTAGCCAGGCAAAGACTTGGAATCAACCCAAACGTCCATCAGTGACAGGTGACTGATTAAGAAAAATGTGGCACATATATACCATGGAATACTATGCAGCCATAAAAGGATGAGTTTGTGTCCTTGTGACATGGATGCAGCTGGAAACCATCATTCTTAGCAAACTATCACAAGAACAGAAAACCAAACACCGCATGCTCCCCTCACCTTGGCGGTGGAACTGAACAATGAGATCACTTGGATTCGAAGGGAAACATCACACACCGGGCCTATCATGGTGGGGAGGGATTGCATTGGGAGTTATACCTGATGTAATGACGAGTTGATGGGTGCAGCACAGCAACAACATGACACAAGTATATATAGTAACAAACCTGCATCGCTATGCACATAAAATTCCTAGAAATTTAAAGTATAATAATAAAAAAAGGATAAGAAAGAAAAATGAGGCTCTATTAAATTTAATATGTCATCTCTCAGTTTTCTTTATTTAAAGGGCAACAGAATATGACTGTTTTCAATACAAAATATTGAAAGTAGAACTTAAAACAACTTTCATAAATAAGGAATTTTCTCAGGTGCTCCATGGATGACTCTGAAGAGTACAGGAATATCATGCGACACGACCGAGAGGATGTGTTGATCAGCAGTTGGTGCAAAAGTTTCTTTCTTGCCGCCCCAACTTACCTGTGTTATTAAGCCTCATAGCTAAACTATATTAGAGTGCTGGCAAATATTTGTTCCTCTCTATACAAAATTCTTAGCTTAGATTGTTGGCTCACGATATTTTAACCAAAAGAAATATCTCGCTTTAAATCAATTGTCCCAGGTCTCAGTTTAAAATTGGTGATGTACTGAGAACATTTCTTAGGGACAGAACTCCACTACATCTGCCTACCAGGTAGCAGAAATGTAAGTACACAGAGTAAATTTTATATCAGAAAGGCAGATAATTCTGACACAGGCAGACAAAGAGAAAAGCTGCCAAAATAGAGCAGGGAAGAAAAATACCTTAAGAGTGTTCCCCTTTTTACTGTTCCCTAGGCGTGTCTCACCCCTGTTCCAAATTCTTAAAAGTCACCCTACAATTCAGGACTCCAAGCTCGGACTTCTCGTGTTCTTGTTGTGGCTTCTGACCTTTCAGCTGCCCCACTGATAACCTAGCATAAGATAGATTAACTAAGCATATGCTGAAAGGTTCAACCATCCCTTAGGGGATATCAAACTACATGGAGAACTCTATGTCCTGGCAGGGGAAACACAGTCTAACCCAATTTTCTTACCACTGCATGCATTTCACGGGCCTGGGAAAAATGGATCTTCTTACTTGTTTTACCAAACTCCATCAAAACAAGACTAGGTGTCGCCCAAACAACTAATCAGAGCCTGGATTTTATTGTGGCTCGAGGGGAAAGCAGAAAGATCATTGACATTTTCTTGGCTCTAAAGCTACCTTAGGGGAACCTTGCAACCCAGACATTCCTCAAGGGATACCAAATATCACTGTACTTGATGTGGAAAAGCATATTAACTCAAGAACCCAGATATTCTTATTCTTGTTTTGGAAAATTGATTGACAAATATGAAGACAGTCATATGTGACATAAATATCACGCTACACTTGTTCTTAGCGCCTTCTTAAAGTTTAGTACAAAATATTGAGCTAATTCTCAAAGCCTCCTTTCTGATGCCAGAAAATATTTATGCAAGAATTCTATGCATTATCATCAGCAGAGTGCCACTGCTCAATCTGAAGTCATTGCCTGCTGGAATAAACTCTCTTCCAAAGCCAGAAATCTGTCTTCCAACAAAACAAACATCCAACACCAGAATGGCAAAGAACCACAGTCCTTTTCTCAAAGCCTCTTGGTCAAGGTGGGAAATATTTTAGTGATTATTACAAACACAAGTGGAATTACCTGTTTCAATCACTTCTTTACTTTTCATCTCTATTGCCCTTTCTTTGGTTCAAGCTACCATCCTGTCTTCCCTACAGTACTGCAACAGCCTTTTTGTTTTTGTCTTGTTTTTGTTTTGGTAAAGGTTGTTGGGGTGTGATTTACATATCATAAAGTTTACCCCCTCTATGTGTACATTTCAATGATTTTTAGTAAATTCACTGACTTGTACAACCATCACCTTAATCCAGTTTTAGAACATTTGCACACCTTCAAAGAGATTTCTCATGTCCATTTACAGTTAATCTCCATTCCTCCCTTCCTCAGGCTGCAGGCAGTCACTAATCTACTTTCTGTCTCTCTAGATTTGCCTTTTTGGATATTTCATATAAATGGAATCATATAATATGTGACCTTTTGTGACTGGCTTTTTTTCACGTAACATGTTTTCAAGGTTCATCCATGTTACAGCATGAATCAGTACTTCATTCCTCTTTATGCCTGAATAATACTCCATTGTATGGATGGACCACATTTTATTTATCAATTTACCCACTGATAGACATTTGGGGTCGTTTTCATTTTTTGGCTATTATGACTAATGTTGGTGTGAACACACACATACAAATCTTTTCTATGTTTCACTTTAGGATTAGAATTGCTGGGTCATGTAGATTTATGTGTCACAGACTCTGAACTCTTCTACTTGTCTCACATCTGGGCCCACTTCAAGACCTTCTCCTTACTATGGCTAGAATGGTCTTTTTTTCTTGTTGAAATGTCTTTATTCCTAAGGTATGATCTTTCATACTTCTTTTTAAAAAATTATTGTAATGGCCACATAATAATTATACATATGTATGGGGGTACAGAGTGATATTTTGATGCATGTGACTGTCCTGATTTTTTCATTACACATTGTAAAATGATCTTTTGAAACTGAAAATTCACATGTCATTTTGCCTGGTTAAAAATGCTCCGGGGGCTTCCCATTGTCCTCGAGTTAAAATCAAAACTTTGCAACACTGTTTGTGGGGCCTTGTACGATCTGTTTTCATTCTGCAGCCTCTAATCTTATTCCTCCACTTCACCTGGCTCCTCAATCTTCTCTGTATCAATCAGACTAAATTCTAGTTTTCGGTACAGACTGTGCTCCTTTAAGGCCTTATCTTGGGCTGTTCCCTCTATCTAGAAATCTCCTTCCCTTTAGGGTAGTGGTTAAAAGGGCAGCTCTGGAGTCAGACACCTGAATTCACCAATGAAAAGCCATATGACTTTGGGCAAATCATGTCTCTGTATGTCAAATTCCCCATCTTTAAATCGAGGATTAATAACAGATCTTGACTCATAGGATCCTTGGAAGGATGAAATGTGTTACAATGTGCAAAGCATTTTAAACAGTCCTCAATAAAAGTTAGTGATGGCCAATGAATTCTTCATTTTTTTTTGGCTTAGATTTAACTTTCTTCTAGAAACCTTCACTGACCTCTTAAGTATGGGCTAGCTCCTTTCAGTGTTTCCATAATACTCTGTTCTTGTTGTGTTGTGTCATATTGTTATTGCCAGTTTACTTATCCGTCTTCTCCTGGTAGTCTCTGAGTTTTGTAAGGCAAACCAGAGTACTTCCATCTTCAGCATCTAACAGAGAGCATGGCTCACAATAAATGCTCATTAAAATATTTGCTAAATTGAGAAAAACTGTATTAGATAGTCTCTGTGTTCCATTCATTCCCACCCACCTTTGCCCAATTGTCTCTCTCAGACAGACCTACATGAAATGTATCATCTAGACTATATACCAGCTGTGGTAAATAGTTAGGTTGGGTTTGGCCAAGAGGAAGCTCTGGCAAGAGATAGATGAGTGGGTTGAGGAAGCGGTCATGGTAATTTCCTTTCCACTTCCTCCCTGTTGTGGTTCTGCCAGTGACTGCATTCTGCTATAGCTATGGCTCCTGTTAAGACATCCCACTTCCAGAGCTCTAGCTCTTTCTGGTGCCATTACAGACATTCCCTTCTCTTGCCCACTCAGACCTAGAAGTGGCAGCTGCAGCTTCCCGTTATTGCTAATCCCATGGTGTTCTACCATTCCTCATCAGTCTTTAGCCCTGCCCAACCATCTGTAAAAAGTTCACTATTCTCTCTCCATGTAAACTCATTTGAGTGTGCCATCTGCTTTGTTTTGAGACCCTGAATAATAACAATGACTGGGCATAGCCATTCCTGCTAGGGGTTTCAGGTGGCAGAGAGTGGGGGAACTCTTTGTGTGTTTTGTTGGAGAGATAGTGGTGGGGTAGAATATGATTTCACTATTAAATAGCTTGCAATGTTTACAGTTCTTATTTTTATGTGTATATACGTCACTTGCCATATGCCAGGATGTGTTATTGCCAATGGTTTCCATATGGATAGTTCATAAAGCATTTTACTGTTGGATCATTCTTTCCGGTGCACTCTGTAGTGAAGACTTGGTAGCAGTGCTTGACTTGATTGATAGAAAATCATAGTCCACCAAGTGCTAAGTCTCTTCAAGTATCACAATTCTTTCCAGTTCCAGCTGATGGTATATTTCTTAGGCTATTATTTCTAGTTCTATTTGAGAAACAATGCTGGATATGTGAGCCCATAATTTTCATTACAGGAATAGGTTTCAGACAGCCGAGCATCAGACTCTGAAACTAGGAAAGACATATAGGTTCAAAGACCACCTCCTGGATATCTATGTCTCTTGTGTTAGTCTGTTGACGTTTATCAAGCACACACTCCTTACAGAGCCTGATCCTATTTGCTTAGTTTCTAAGAGACAGGAGGCTTGAACTGACCCTTCAGGTATTTTATGATATAACTATTGCTTTGTGTCAAATAGGTGGTCTTCTTGCATATGAACTTGGAGTTATAAACAGCACACACAAGGCCTTGGCATTATTATCCAGTTTGCATAATTTAAAATGATTCTTTGATTAGTAAAGCTCAGATTTCAAGAGTTCTAACTAGATTACTTTGTAGCCATTGAAATTTGTCTGGAGGTAAATGTGAGAGGCTATACTGAGGAAATGATGGTTTTTTTAAAGTACATATTCTAAAATTATGGTTATATTTGTGTCCTATAGCTGTTGTAAGAAGTTACCACAAATTTAGTGGCTTAAACAAAGCAAATTTATTATTTTATAACTATGGAGGTCACAAGTTCAAATGGATGTCACTGGGCTAAAATCAATATGTCAGCAGGGCTGTGCACTTTCAGGAAGTACTAGGGGATAATCAGTTTCCTCAGGTCTTCCAGCTGCTTGGGGCTGCCCACATTCCTTGACTCATGGCCCCTTCTTCCATCTTCAAAGCCAGCAATGCTGGTTGAGTCTTTCTCACACTGCATCACTTTGACACTGCTTCCATCCTCATACTGCTGCCTCTGACTATCTTGTCTCCCTCTTTCACTTACAAGGACGCTTTTAATTATACCGTGCCCACCTGGATAATCCAGGATAATTTCCCCATCTCAAAATCCTTAACTAAATCACATCTTCAAATTCCTTTTTGCCATGTAAAGTAACATAATCATAAGCTCCAGAGATCAGGATGGGAGGCCTTTATTTGGGCCTACTCCAATCTTTGGGGGCCATTATTTTACCTACCACACCTATTAAATAATTATTTAAAAATTTAAAAACCTTTATCTTTGCTGTTATAAATAATTTAAAATGATGGAAATAAAAACTAAAAACTAAAAAGCATTCTATGGGTGTTTTCAGTTTTCTCCTGAGGCCATAAAAAAACTGAGAAACATTCTGTTACCTTGATGCCTTTAAATGGAAATAAACACAAACACTTTAAAGGACTTAAATTTTTTGAATTTAAAATGGCTAATACAGGTAAAATTACTGAAGTAGAGAATGTGCTCAAAAATAGTCCTCTATTCATTGCATACCATTTTGTAATACATATTATTTTCCCTAAGTTAAGAAAAAGGAATATTTCAGTAGTAATGATTATAATTGTTTAGGTTTCAGATGTCATTTTGTGATTTGGAAAGCTCTATGAAATAATTTCATAGTTCATATCATCTCATCTTCAAAATTAATAAAGAGGAAACACATTTTTTAGCCTATGTATATTTTTTACTTAAGTAGCTTTGGGTTTGGCTCTTTACAAGATAGGAACTAGAAAAATTTTTGGTTTCTGTGGTGGAAGCTAGGAATTCTCCCCCTAATTCACAAGCCAACTATGATGTATGATTCTTCATTTCAGCAACTGAGAAGATAATTGCAAAGTTTGAAGACGGCCAGGTTGTACTTCTTAGCACCATACAGTGTCATCGCCATGCCACTGTACCGAGGACAATGAAGTAAATGGCCAGCCAACAAAACGTACAGTAATCAAAAAGATAACTACCTGCCAGGTCAAGGAACAGGGGTGACGCAGATAGATAAGGCACCTGCTTTTGTGGTACTTACATTCTAATGGCGAATGAGAGAGAAATAATACACCAATAGGAAGGTGAGCCAATATACAAACAATGTAAATCCAGAGAATGGGAAATGTTATGGTGATAGTGATATGCTAGGTTGTGTCTGTGCCAGAGGGGAGGCTACTGTAAGGGAAAATGTCTCTGGGGAGGGGACATTTGAGCTGTCATTTGATGATAAACAGCACATCCTGTAAGTCCTTAAAAACCCAAATCCCTGATCTCCAAAATGGAGTATGTGCACTACCAAAGGCAAGCAAAAGAATCTATTGGAGTTTCGGGAAAAAAGATGAGAACTTCTGTTTGTATTTATTTTTATTTAGAAAACAAGAAAGAAATTAAACTTTGCTAACATAGGGAAGGAAAAAATTTCCATCACTAGGTTTGTGGCCAGTTTTCTATAACAAAAATTATTAACAAGAAAAAAAAAACATAGAAATTTATTGAATATAAGTTTTATTTAACACAGGGGCCTTCAGAAATGAAGGTTCAGAATAGGTAAACTTGCATATTTGTATACTTAAGATTGATAAAGAATGGACAGTCACGGAGAAATATGATTGGAGGACGAAAGGATATGATCTAATGGTAATAAACTGGGGGGAATTTAGCAAGACTTGTTTGTTCAGATTTTTCTCTGCATCCCTGTGTCTTCAGATAAAAGGATGTTCCTTTCCTTCAGGTATAGTTCCTTTCCTACAGGGAGGAAACCTCTCACACTAGGGTCTTACAACTTGCTTCACGGGAGAACTGTGAAGGGAAGATGAGAGTGTCCTCCCTGTTTCTGCTGTTTTTCCAAATTTCAAGGTGCCATATTTTGGGGTAGTGTGTCCTGAACCCCATCACTAATATTTACATTTTTATATTGAAACCCTATATGTGGCCCATGTATCAGATAGTCACCCCTACTCTGGAGTATTGCAATGTATTGCACTGTTATATTATCTAATTTTAACTTGAATAACCCTCACATAATGGACCAATGGCTTTGAAAGTTTTCTACAAGGAAGCCACAGGTTGAGGAAGTACTACTATTGCAATCTTAATTCAGTGATAAGAAAATGTCAGAAGCAACTCTTTTCCTACTCCAAGTAGGCCATCATCAGCCACATTATGACTCTTTATTCAGAGTCAAAGATAACTCAGTCACAAATATTTAGTATTATCAAGAAATTAATATACAGCATGTATTAGCAATTACTTCCATTCTATACAAACTGTACCCTAAGAGGGAATTGTGCCTTCCCACAGGATGATGCTATCATGGTGAGCATCACATTTCAAAATATTATCTATTTATGTCATCTTTATTCCATTATGTATGTTTTATAAGACACAACATGTATCGGTTTCTGGTTCATGTATGTAATTTATAAATATATATATATATTTAGAATATATGTGCATTTATTGTTACTTCTACACATGCATAATCAAATATACTTTTCAATCGTTGCTCTAAACTATTTGATAGCTACGGCCCTTGTCAAAGACTCTCAGCAACTATATATAGGGCAACCCATCTCTGAATTCTGAAACTGATTTTCAAAGATGGTATGAAGTTTTCAGCATAATTAAGGTGCCAAGAATCACATAATCCAACAGAATCTAGGTGAAGTGGCAATTTCCTGGTGCTTTGGAAGGTACATTCTAATTCCAACTAGAAGCTTCAAGGCATCTGTGCTAATCCCTAAGGCAATGCTGTAATTTCTGTGTCTTTAGTTCATATATATGGTGAGGGTCAAGATTTCTCTGCATATTTATCCCCCAGAAATAGAGTTCCATGAATCTATACAGGTCCCATCATCAGCAAATTTTGTATGAGCGTGTGTGTATGTGTGCCTACACGCAGGCACAAACATATACCAAAGTGACACCAACCAGTCTTCCCTTGGGCTCCTTGTGATTTCATCACCTTTGAGGTGTTTTGATATTTGTCCTATTTTAACATGGATAAACTATTTTATATAAAAGTGGTTGTTAACTTTCTTTGGTCTGTAGCCAAGAAAATCTAGAATGCTGATTATGAATATATTTATAATTAAGAGTTAAATGTATTTTAAAGTATGTGTGTGTATTTTACTCTAAGTGGTATTGATGAAATAATTTTCAATTTTGTTTGTCCTTAAGTATAGGCATTCAATGCAGCAAATTTTCAGATGCTTTCATGTTATCAATTGTCTGTGGTAAATAGCAACTGGTAATATTTAAGGATTTCCTGGTGACTAGATTGGGATGCTTTTCTCTTTCACAGGAGAAAAGGGAGCTGCAAAGGTGCCTGAAGGTTTCCATGTCCTATATCTCACATTTATCAAAGTAATAACTGTCCTATGAAAGGATTTTTCTCCTGTTCACTCTTTCTGCTCCCTTTGCCCCCTCTTCAGCTAGGCACACACATCCACTTCTAAGAGCACAGACTAACTCATCCCAGAAACACAAGCAGGGTAGAGTTACTGAAGTCTCAGCCAGTCATCAGCATTTTCAGAGATTTGGTTCATTTCATTCCCATTGTTCATCTACATCTATACCATGCCATTCTTTGAAGTGTAATGCCACATAAAGAATTTTAATAAAAGTATTTTGTATAGGCAAATATATCTGTGCTCAGATAATGGTGTCCTATCTTTCTGAGGAGACAGATAAATTTATGGGAGTGTTCTAAGGAAGTCGCTGCTTCAGGCATTTATCTGTGTTGGTAATGGTGTGTGCGTGTGTGTGTGTGTGTGTGTGTGTGTGTGTGCATGCATGTTGGCAGAGGTTGAAGGAATAGGCTTTCATAGAAAACCATCTTTCCCATACTGTGGGAAAGAAGACAGGTTGGAAACCACTTAAATTACTAATCAAATACTACCTGATGGTCCATACCAGGTACATGAAACTTATGAAAGTGGCTTGAATGATCCAAGAAAACTGCATATTTGGACCTGATTATTTGTTCCCTGGAAAATCTTTTCTATCCCTTTCTTATTTTTACCAAATGCCCTAAAGGTAGATTCTGGATGGAAGGTTCAGGGAATCTATGAGCTCCAAATCTATTTTAATAAAAACATTTCCAGTTCTGAGCAACTCGGGGATAAGTGACAAGTTAGCCCCTATCTGGGTGAGGCAGTTAGTGCAGAGAGGCACCTGGCAGATTTCATCAGCAGTGGGAAGGAAAGGGTGGGGATGAAGCCTCATGATCAGTTTGGTCTCTTCTTTCTTCTCTCCAGAGACCCACTTAATCATTTCAATCTTTCCATATCAAGGTCCTAGTAAATTTTTCTTTGGAGAGGACAACTTCCCAGGAATTTTCCAAAGCCTGCTGTCCTAAACTAAAAACACAGAAACTCAAGACCCCCACCCACCTCTTATCATTACAATAAACATGTACCACAATAGGATGGTTTAATTTATTTTACATGTGGAAGATTTTATTAAGTTTAAAGTAGATGGGTACACAGTTCTTTCATGCAGCTGCAGTTTATGATGAGGGTAACCCAAAACACATGACCACATGATAAAATAATGTAATGGAGTGCTTCAAGAATTCTGAGTGGACAGAAGGTTGGAAAGCAATCCTTTGTGTAAATAAGAGCTGGTCTCACATAATGGTAGATGCTTGTAGATCTAAAATCCAAAGAAACATGCACTTTCCCCCAGTATGTCATTTTCAGCATAATAAACATGATTCCAAATGCTTTTATACAAATATTGTCACATGAAAAGCCTGGAGGTCTGTCATCCTCCAACACCATCTATTTGGACAAAATTTAAACCTAGAAATCACTGGAGGGGCTGTTTTTTATGAAGGTAAATTCAAGAAAGATTCCGGCATTTCTCTTCTTGATCTTGCTGTTAGGTCATCGACCAACTCACTTCCTTCTGATGTTAGCCCAACTGGAGGAAACTTCTTAGATAACTTTTGCAGGTGTCTCATGTTCCTGAAGCTCATTGACTTTTTTTTGGCTAGTCTAGCTGCACATCTTCAGGCTCTTCATACAGGAAAAACATGCAGCACTGTCCCCTCTATCACGACCAGGGACCTGTTCCAGCACTTAGGAAATCTTTGCAGAATGTTCTTTTTTTGCTCACAAGTATAATCCCCTCACAATACACAAAATACTAAGAGATAAAAATGCCATTTTGGAAAATATTTTGGATGGCATACACACGAATTTAACTAAGCATGAAATAGTGTAGTTTACTAGGAAGAGGAGATGCTGTTGAGTTAGGAGGCTTGATTCATGGTCCTCACCCTGCTATTCACCAGCTGGTGCAACTTGGGCAAGTCACTTTACCTCTGTAAGCCTCCTTATCCTCCTAATCTTAAAAGGCACCAAGAATATCTCCCCTATCTACTCATAGGGTACTTGTAAGAATTGGATTACTTGAATTACTTATTGATATACAATGATTGCAAACTGTGTTGAAGAAAGAGCAAAGAGTTACTGAGTTACTTCTTAGGGAATATTTGGTAAAACCAGTTCATTTTTCTGGATGAGTGATCCGAGGCATAGGAAAGAGAACTCAACATTTCTCATGGTTACACAGTGGATGTATGTTTAACATACAAAACAGTAACACAAACAGTTGTTTGGACTGTGTACTCACTATAATATTTTCCATGATATCTACGTGGAACCTGTTTATAGAACATGACAAGAATATTTTTTCTCCAAACCTCTGCCTTCAAACATTTTCTGTCTGGCTGCCAGTTTCTTCCCCAAAGATATCCCAGGCAGATCCTTCTATTGATTGCTTATTTTCTATTTGAAATTGATCATCTCAGTCCATTATAAAACTTCGGTCCCATATTCAGCTTAGTAGGAACTCCTCCTCTGGGCTCCAGTGCTAGGCCTTGGCTTGAGGGGTTTTAGATAGGGAGAGAGCTTTTTCCACTTCTTTCACATTGTTCTCTTCTAGGTTCTTTCTTTTTATTTGGTGTCAGGGCTTAGGGAGAGGGAACAGGGTTGGAGGTGCCTGGGGGCAGACAACTCTGATAAAATAGGTACCTTTGTAGTCAACTCTCTGTTGACTATCGCTGCTCTTCCCCGGAGGCCCTGTGCATACATAAATAAAATGCCTGCTCTGTCCTACAGTTCACGGAAGTATTTTTCCGGAAGTCCCTTGGGATGGGTCTTTCCACTACACAGTTCTCAAATGTGAAAGATGTGCTTCAGTTTGATTCAACTTCAAAGACTGTCTTTAGTGGTGGACCACACAACCTCTTGCTGTCAGGGACCCCTCACCCAGTAGGCAGCCATCATGGGTGGGGCAACAGCCCAAACCCAAGTACCTTTCTTTATGTCCATTGGACTCATGGGAAACCCAAACATCCTGGACACATCCAGAATGTATGCTCATTGGTCTCTGCCATCTCCCTCTCCAGTGATTGTCTTGACCCTACATCCAGAGAAGAAACCAGCAAATCTGTTATGTAAGCAAATAGCTAACTATGGAATAACATTCCACCCTCCATTACTGAACCTTTCTCATCACTTGACTTAAAATGTAGGTGTTCTCTGATGATTCTCCACTGCATTTCCAGACTTCTGCTTGTAAAGGCTGAGGAAGTTGGTGAGGAGATTGCAGTTGTTTGGGACCTCCCAACTCTAATCAAGTTCTGCAGAGTTTGTGAACAGAGTGTGGGAATACAAGACGCCTGTTATTTTCACCCAGGTATCTTTATCTGCTCAAATGTGCTGTTGAGTCCTGCTGGTGAGTTTTTTATTTTGGTTATTGTACTTTTCAACCTCAGAATACCTATTTGACTTTTTTTCATTAATTCCCATCCCTTCATTAAATGTTCTCTATTTAGTGAGATTTTGGTTCTTTACACATGATTTCTTTTAATTCTTTGAATATATTCAAAATCACTGATTCAAAGTAATTGTCTAGTGAGGCTCAAATCTGGGCTTCCTCAGGTACAGACAGTTTCTGTTGACTGCTTACCACCCCCACCCCACCACAGTGTATGGGCCACACTTTATTATTTCTTAATGTGCCCATAATTTTTTGTTGAAAACTAGATGTTTGAAATAATATAACATGGCATCTCTGGAAATCAGATTCTTTCTCTTCTCTAAGATTTGTTGTTATTGCTACTTGTTGTTTTGTTGTTCATTTAGTGACTTTCCTGAACTAATTATGTACAGTCTGTATTCTTTGTCATGCATGAACACTAAAATCTTTGCTCAGTTTAGTGGTCAGCTAATAACTAGACAGATTTTTTTAATGTCTGGAATTTATAAGTCTTCCAGTCTTTGCTGAGGGGCATTTTGTGCATGTTGGGTCATACCTTCAACACTCAGCAAAGCAGCTTACAACTTGGCCTTAGCCTTTACTTCCTGCCTGCACAGATCCCCAAGGTTAGACAGAGGTGAGAACTTGGTGCCTTCTTATGTCTTTTTTGAGCATGTGCACAGCCTTGGGCATGCACACAGCCTTACACATGTGTGTAGCTGTCCAGATTCTCAGAAGTGTGTCAGAGTCTTTCAAATCTCTCTATGTATATCTCATTCTTTAGCTTTTTCTTTTAAGTTTTTTTGGTTAGCCTATTATTTGCCCTAACTGTTATCTACTGCCTGAGTTAGCTGAGATGTTTAACAATCATCTCTAATTGTTTTAGACAAACACTCCAGGGAAAATGCTGTTTGCACGGTGTGAGCTCTGAGTCAGGTCAAATAAAGACAGTCTCGTGAATGGGGTCTTCTAGGGAACCATCAGATAGGTCAAGTAGACAGTTCTATGGGCATGAAGCTCTGAGGGAGATCTAACTCTGATCTTTCCCTTTCAGTGGCTGCTAAGCTGCTGATTTTCACCACGATTATGGACTGTTGGTTTTCAAGGCTACCACAAACCTGGGAGGCAAGGATAGAAATAGTACAAATTAAGATGCCACAAGTCTTGCTTTTCTTACTGAGATGCAGTCATTTTTTTTTTGAATAAATGCTTTCTGGATTTCTGCAAGTTTTTTGGTTAATTTCCATAGTTCTGAAAAAAGTTGATTCTGAAGATGTTTTGCTAGTGTTCTCATTTCTCCTATAAAGGAGAGAGTTTTTGGAAGTCTTTCCTTTCACTGCCATTCAGTTTGACCTTGGGGTCTTTGGCAGTAACTCTGGTACAAGAGAAATGGACTTCTTCAATAGCCTGTACATATACTAAGCACATATCTGTCTTCATTCAGTTATTTAAAAGCAAAAAATCCTCTTTACCTTCATTCACGTGGTCCTTTTGGGATAGCAGCTTGTGGTCATAGGTAACAAATAATATTTCTTGGCAATTTTACTTATGAATATCATATTTATACTTCTGTAGTCAACCACTATAATAGTTCTACACTATGGCTTTCACATTATTTTAAACTTGTCACTCTTGGAAATGGCATCATCTTGCATTTGGAGTACAGATCTACACTTGGTCAATGTTTTCTTGTGGATCTGCCCTAAGTAGTCTCTGGATCCCCTAATGATCATAATGAAATCAAGGCCATGGTGTAGCATCTTTAACCTTACTGCTGTCTACACTCCCTCTAGGATCTCTAAGCTTTCAGTCTAACTGATATACACAATACATATCATTGGTTCTGGTTCTCCTACACACGTTTATTTCCCATGCATTTCCTTCTTGTAGAAGTTTGGCAGAGTATGAGAAAAGGAATAGAGCTCTATGTAACCTATGGGTCTAGTCTGAGTGTTCTAGGAATACCAAAGTTCTTGTAAGGATTGCTCTCTTAGCCAAAAACTTAGCCCAAGACACAAACCTTTAGGAGATCCTAGAGATGACTCCAGGTGAATAGATCAGATGGGCTGCCATGCCATAGCATCCCAGCTCACCATTCTTCTTCACTGCCTTTGCTTTCATTTTGGTGGTAGGGGCTACGCCTGTTTACCCATATCTGGACTTCTTCTTTCCTGGAACTATGGGAGGACATATACTTAACCAATCCCCTTGCCATTAGACAGAGGGATGTGACTAGTAATGGCCAATAGGCTGTGGGCAGAAGTAACTTGCATCATTTCCCAATTGGGAAACTTTATCGCTATTGTGAGACCTTACAGCACTCTTCCCACTGATGTTATGGCCAGTGATGTTCCATATGTTGTTATTTCTATTAACCCAGGTCCCAGAGGCAGGATAACATAAAATAACATCCTTCATGGGCATCTGCTATTTATGAGGCATAATACAAAAATAAACTTCACTGTGTTAGGTGACTAAGGTTTTGGTGTTGATTGTTAATACAGCTTAACCTGCACTAACCTGACTCATCTCATGATTTTAAGCTTGGCTCAACTATGGTCCTCTGGTTTGACTACCTGCGTCATTTTGATCACATACGTCACATTCATCAGCATCTTTGTGCTTATTTGATGCTTAGTGAAGGGAGGCAAAAGCCTCATATTTTTTTTTCTCTCTGAGTCTCACATTAATATATAAAGCTATTAGCAAACCAAATATTACTATCATTTTCTTTATATCTCTCTCAAAAGAGGTTTATGTGACATAGACTCAACTAGCTAAAATTTAACTTATAAGAACATATACATACTCAGAGTTCCTATGCCTCTTTATAACTTGAGCAAACCACTATCATCTTGGGTTTCCTTTTGCTACTCTGTAAAACAAAGACAAGAGTGATATTTCCCAACATGGCTATGATAATGTGTGGTTGGGGGGTTGGGTATAACTAAGAGGATATTAGGGAAAGTTTTGTGAAAAAAGGCACTCCAGAACTTCCCAAGATGGCCAAATAGGAACAGCTCCAGTCTGCAGCTCCCTGTGTGACCGATGCAGAAGGCCAGTGATCTCTGCATTTCCAACTGAAGTACCTGGTTCATCTCATTGGGACTGGTTGGACAGTGGGTGCAGCCCATGGAGGGTGAGGTGAAGCAGGGTGGGCATCGCCTCACCCAGAAAGCTCAAGGGATTGGGGGATTTCCTTTACCTAGCCAAGGGAAGCTGTGACAGACTACCTAGAAAAATGGGATACTCCCGCCCAAATACTGTGCTTTTCTCAAGGTCTTAGCAACTGGCAGACAAGGTGATTCTCTCCTGTGCCTGGCTCGGTGGCTCCCACACCCACGGAGCCTTGCTCACTGCTAGTGCAGCAGCCTGAGATCGATCTGTGAGATGGCAGCCTGGGTAGGGGAAGGGTGTCTGCCATTGCTGAGGCTTGAGTAGGTAAACAAAGTGGCTGGGAAGCTCAAACTGGGCGGAGCCCACCACAGCTCAACAAGGCCTACTGCCTCTAGATTCCACCCCTGTGGGCAGGGCATAGCTGAACAAAAGGCAGCAGACAACTTCTGCAGACGTAAACGTCCCTGTCTGACAGCTCTGAAGAGAGCAGTGGTTCTCCCAGCATGGTTTTTGAGCTCTGAGAACAAACAGACTGCCTCCTTAAGTGGGTCCCTAAACCCTGTGTAGCCTAACTGGGAGACACCTTCCAGGAGGGGCCGACAGACACCTCATATAGGCAGCTGCCCCTCTGAGACAAAGCTTCCAGAGGAAGGATCAGGCAGCAATATTTTCTGTTCTGCAATATTTGCTGTTTTGCAGCCTCCACTGGTGATACCCAGGCAAACAGGGTCTGCAGTAGAACTTCAGCAAACTCCAACAGACCTGCAGCTGAGGGACCTGACTGTTAGAAGGAAAACTAACAAACAGAAAGGAATAGCATCAACATCAACAAAAAGGTCATCTACACCAAAACCCCATCTGTAGGTCACCAACATCAAAGACCAAAGGTAGATAAAACCACAAAGATGGGGAGAAACCAGAGCAGATAAGCTGAAAATGTAAAAATCAGAGCACATCTGCTCCTGCAAAGGATCACAGCTACTCGCCAGCAATGGAACAAAGCTGGACACAGAATGACTTTGACCAGGTGACAGAAGTAGGCTTCAGAAGGTCGGTAATAACAAACTGCTCTGAGCTAAAGGAGGATGTTTGAACCCATTGCAAGGAAGCTAAAAACTTTGGAAAAAGATTAGATGAATGGCTAACTAGAATAAACAGTGTAGAGAAGACCTTAAATGACTGGATGGAGCTGAAAACCATGGCAGAAGAACTTCGTGATGCATGCACAAGCTTCAGTAGCTGATTCCATCAGGTGGAAGAAAGGCTATCAGTGATAGAAGATCAAATTAATGAAATAAAGCGAGAAGACAAGGTTAGAGAAAACAGAGTAAAAAGAAACGAATAAAGGCTCCAAGAAATATGGGACTATGTGAAAAGACCAAATCTACATTTGATTGGTGTACCTGAAAGTGATGGGGACAATGGAACCAAGTTGGAAAACACTCTTCAGGATATTATCCAGGAGAACTTCCCCAACATAGCAAGGCAGGTCAACATTCAAATTCAGGAAATACAGAGAACACCACAAAGATACTCCTCGAGAAGAGTAACCCCAAGACACATAATTGTCAGATTCACCAAGGTTGAAATGAAGGGAAA
Organism: Papio anubis; assembly: GCF_008728515.1. Taxonomy (NCBI): domain Eukaryota; kingdom Metazoa; phylum Chordata; class Mammalia; order Primates; family Cercopithecidae; genus Papio; species Papio anubis. Next base: position 134,847,881 of record NC_044996.1, read on the forward strand.
AGTGTTAAGGGCAACCAGAGAGAAAGGTCAAGCTACCCACAAAGGGAAGCACATCAGACTAACAGCAGATCTCTTGGCAGAAACCCTATAAGCCAGAAGAGAGTGGGGGCCAATATTCAACGTTCTTAAAGAAAAGAATTTTCAACTCAGAATTTCATATCCAGCCAAACTAAGCTACATAAGTGAAGGATAAATAAAATCCTTTATAGACAAGCAAATGCTGAGAGATTTTGTCACCACCAGCCCTGCCTTACAAGAGCTCCTGAAGGAAGCACTAAACATGGAAAGAAACAACTGGTACCAGCCACTGCAAAAACAGGTCAAATTGTAAAGACCATCGATGCTAGGAAGAAACTGCATCAATTAACGGGCAAAATAACCAGCAAACATCATAATGACAGGATCAAATTCACACATAACAATATTAACCTTAAATGTAAATTGGCTAAATGCCCCAATTAAAAGACACAGACTGGCAAATTGGATAAAGAGTCAAGACCATCAGTGTGCTATATTCAGCAGACCCATCTCACGTGCAAAGACGTACATAGGCTCAAAACAAAGGGATGGAAGAAGATCTACCAAGCAAATGGAAAGCACAAAAAAGCAGGGGTTGCAATCCTAGTCTCTGATAAAACAGACTTTAAACCAACAAAGATCAAAAGAGACAAAGAAGGACATTACATAACGGTAAAGGAATCAATTCAATAAGAAGAGCTAACTATCCTAAATATATATGCACCCAATACAGGAGCACCCAGATTCATAAAGCAAGTCCGTAGAGACCTACAAAGAGACTTAGACTCCCACACAATAATAATGGGAGACTTTAACACCCCACTGTCAATATTAGACAGATCAATGAGACAGAAGGTTAACAAGGATATCCAGGACCTGAACTCAGCTCTGCAACCAGCAGACCTAATAGACATCTACAGAACTCTCCACACCAAATCAATACAATATACATTCTTCTCAGCACCACATCACACTTATTGTAAAATTGATCACATAATTGGAAGTAAAGCACTCCTCAGCAAATGTAAAAGAACAGAAATCACAACAAACTGTCTCTCAGACCACAGTACAATCAAATTAGAACTCAGGATTAAGAAACTCACTCAAAACCACACAATTAGATGGAAACTGAACAACTTGCTCCTGAATGACTACTGGGTAATTAACGAAATGAAGGCAGAATAAAGAAGTTATTTGAAACCAGTGATAACAAAGACACAATGTACCAGAATCTCTGAGTCACATTTAAAGCAGTGTGTAGAGGGAAATTTATACCACTAAATGCCCACAAGAGAAAGCAGGAAAGATCTAAAAGTGACACCCTAACATCACAATTTAAAGAACTAGAGAAGCAAGAGCAAACACATTCAAAAGCTAGCAGAAGGCAAGAAATAACTAAGATCAGAGAAGAACTGAAGTTGATAGAGACACAAAAAAACCTTTCAAAAAATCAATAAATCTAGGAGCTGGTTTTTTGAAAAGATCAACAAAATTGATAGCCCACTAGCAAGACTAATAAAGAAGAAAATAGAGAAGAATCAAATAGATGCAATAAAAAATGATAAGGGGATATCATCACTGATCCCACAGAAATACAAACTACCATCGGAGAATATTATAAACACCTCCATGCAAATAAACTAGAAAATCTAGAAGAAATGGATACATTCCTGGACACATACACCCTCTCAAGACTAAACCAGGAAGAAGTTGAATCCCTGAATAGACCAATAGCAGGCTCTGAAATTGAGGCAAAAATTAATAGCCTACCAACCAAAAAAAGTCCAGGACCAGAAGAATTCAGAGCTGAATTCTACCAGAGGTACAAAGAGGAGCTGGTACCATTCCTTCTGAAACCATTCCAATCAATAGAAAAAGAGGGAATCCTCCCTAACTCATTTTATGAGGCCAGCATCATCTTGCCACCAAAGCCTGGCAGAGACACAACAAAAAAAGATCATTTTAGACCAATATCCCTGATGAACATCGATGCAAAAATCCTCAATAAAATACTGGCAAACCGAATCCAGCAGCACATCAAAAAGCTTATCCACCACGATCAAGTTGGTTTCATCCCTGGGATGCAAGGCTGGTTCAACATATGCAAATCAATAAATGTAATTCATCACATAAACAGAACCAACGACCAAAACCACATTATTATCTCAATAGATGCAGAAAAGTCCTTTCACAAAATTCAACAACTTTTCATGCTACAAACTCTCAATAAACTAAGTTTTCATGGAATGTATCTCAAAATAATAAGAGCTGTTTATGACAAACCCACAGCCAATATCATACTGAATGGGCAAAAACTGGAAGCATTCCCTTTGAAAACTGGTACAAGACAAGGATGCCCTCTCTCACCACTCCTATTCAACATAGTGTTGGAAGTTCAGTGCAGGGTAATCAGGCAAGAGAAAGAAATAAAGGGTATTCAATTAGGAAAAGAGGAAGTCAAATTGTCCCTGTTTGCAGATGACATGATTGTATATTAAGAAGACCCCATCGTCTCTGCCCAAAATCTCCTTAAGCTGATAAGCAACTTCAGCAAAGTCTCAGGATATAAAATCAATGTGCAAAAATTACAAACATTCCTATACACCAATAACAGACAAACAGAGAGCCAAATCAGGAGTGAACTCCCGTTCACAGTTTCTACAAAGAGAATAAAATACCTAGGAATCCAGCTTACAAGGGGTGTGAAGGACCTCCTCAAGGAGAACAACAAACCATTGCTCAAGGAAATAAAAGAGGACACAAATGGAAGAATATTCCATGCTCATGGATAGGGAGAATCAATATCATGAAAATGGCCATACTGCCCAAAGTAATTTATAGATTCAATGCCATCCCCATCAAGTTACCAATGACTTTCTTCACAGAATTCGGAAAAAAAAACTACTTTAAAGTTCATATGGAACCAAAAAAAGAGCCCACATTTCCAAAACAATCCTAAGCAAAAAGAACGAAGCTGGAGGCATCATGCTACCTGACTTCAAACTACACTACAAGGCTACAGTAACCAAAACAGCATGGTACTGGTACCAAAACAGAGATATAGACCAATGGAACAGAACAGAGCCCTCAGAAATAACACCACACATCTACAACCATCTGATCTTTGACAAACCTGACAAAAACAAGAAATGGGGAAAGGATTCCCTATTTAATAAATGGTGCTGGGAAAATTGGCTAGCCATATGTAGAAAGCTGAAACTGGATCCCTTCCTTACACCTTATACAAAAATTAATTCAAGATGGATTAGAGACTTAAATGTTAGACCTAAAACCATAAAAACCCTAGAAGAAAACCTAGGCAACACCATTCAGGACATAGGCATGGGCAAGGACTTCATGACTAAAACACCAAAAGCAATGGCAACAAAAGCCAAAATTGATAAATGGGATTTAATTAATCTAAAGAGCTTCTGCACGGCAAAAGAAACTACCATCAGAGTGAACAGGCAACCAACAGAATGGGAGAATATTTTTGCAATTTACCCATCTGACAAAGGGCTAATATCCAGAATCTACAAAGAACTCAAACAAATTTACAAGAAAAAAACAAACAACCCCATCAAAAAGTGGGCAAATTATATGAACAGACACTTCTCAAAAGAAGACTTCTATGCAGCCAACAGACACATGAAAACATGCTCATCATCACTGGTCATCAGAGAAATGCAAATCAAAACCACAACGAGATACCATCTCATGCCAGTTAGAATGGTAATCATTAAAAAGTCAGGAAACAACAGATGCTGGAGAGGATGTGGAGAAATAAGAAAGCTTTTACACTGTTGGTGGGAGTGTAAATTAGTTCAACCATTGTGGAAGACAGTGTGGCAATTCCTCAAGGATCTAGAACTAGAATTACCATTTGACCCAGCTATCCCATTACTGGGTATACACCCAAAGGATTATAAATCATGCTACTATTAAGACACATGCACAGGTATGTTTATTGTGGCACTATTCACAATAGCAAAGACTTGGAACCAACCCAAATATCCATCAATGATAGAATGGATTAAGAAAATGTGGCACATATACACCACGGAATACTATGTAGCCATAAAAAAGGATGAGTTCATGTTCTTTGCAGGGACATGGATGAAGCTGGAAACCATCATTCTCAGCAAACTATCACAAGGACAGAAAACCAAACACTGCATGTTCTCACTCATAGGTGGGAATTGAACAATGAGATCACTTGGACACAGGGCGGGGAACATCACACACCAGGGGCTGTTGGGAGGTGGGGGCTGGGGGAGGGATAGCATTAGGAGAAATACCTAATGTAAACGATGAGTTGATGGGTGCAGCAAACCAACATGGCACTTGTATAGCTACATATCAAACCTGCATGTTGTGCACATGTATCCTAGAACTTAAAGTATAATAAAAAAAAAAAAAAAGAGAGAAAAAAGAAAGAGGCACTCCATTCAACGGAGTGGTCTGGAGAACTATAGACCTTTGGAAGATGGTGGAATCTGTTTTCTATTTTCTGACATTTGTTACATGCTAAAGCCGTTTGGATGCTCATTCTCCATTGAGATATTTGGCCCCAGCAGTAGGTAGTGAAACATGGACTTGTTACACTTATTTACTGATTTAAGAATAGCAGCTAATCCAGTAAGAAGAGGATAATTCTTATATCAACCTGAGAGGGTAACAAAACATTGTGTTTCTGCAAATTCTAAATGCTTTAATTTTTAACATTTTATTATTTTGTTTATAAAGCAATGGCCACTTTTTATTAAAATAGTAATATGTTTATGCAATGTTACAATAATAATTGCTATAGTTAGAAAATTTGCCCCTCTCAAAACTCATGTTGAAACTTAACTCCCAACATGGCAGTGTTGATAGGTGGGGCTTTTAAGAGATGATTGGATTACAAGGGCTCTGCACTCATGAATGGATTAATTCATTCATGAATTAATGGATTAAAGGGTTAAGTGATTAATAGGTTTTTGTGGGAATGGGACTGGTGGCTTTATAAGAAGAGGAAGAGAGGCCTGAGCTAGCATGCTCAGTCACCTTGCCATGTGACTTTATAAACAATCAAATGTGTCCTCTTGAAGTATGCCTTGGGACTCTGTAGAGTCCCCACCAGCAAGAAGGCCCTCACCAGATGTGGCTACCCAACCTGGGACTTCTCAACCTCCATAACTGTAGAAATAAATTCCTTTTTTAAAAAATAAATTACTGAATTTCAGATATTTTGTTATAAGCAACAGAAAATGGACTAAGATAATAACTAAGCTTATAAAGGATATGCAGGGATAACCACATTTCATTTCCACTCCAGGCATTCAGGTTCCAGTCCTCCCAGAAGCAATCCTTACTACTATTACACATTATATGCATATACAAGTATAATATGTGATACGTACAATGTTTAAAACCTACCCTTCCCATATTTATCAACATAAATTGGAGAGAATGTGAACAGTACTTTTGACCTTGCTTACTTAACCTTGATTTTTTAAACTTAACAATGTTATCTTGGTCATTGCTCCTCTTTTGTCTATATAGATTTATCCATTCTTTTTAATGGCTAAATAATATTTCATTGTACATTTGGGACCTGGCTTATGGTGCAGATGGCCAAGCTGGAAAGCTGTAGGTGGGTCTGGCTCAAAATTATAGCATGCACGATACCCACTTTGATAGCACAGTTATGCTACATTAACAAACAATCCCCAGATGACAGACATTTATGCTTTTTTTCAGTCTGAGGCTATTGCAGACAATGCCATGAAGATCTTGCTCTACCTTTGTATACATCTGCAAGTATACCTAAAGAATAGGCCGGGCACGGTGGCTCATGCCTGTAATCCCAGCACTTTGGAAGGCTGAGGTGGGTGGATCACTCGAGGTCAGGAGTTTGAGACCAATCTGGCCAACATGGTGAAACCCTGTCCCTACTCAAAATACAAAAAAAAAAAAAAAAATTTACTGGGTGTAGTGTGGTGCATGCCTGTAGTTGCAGCTACTAGGGAGGTTGAGGCAGGAGGATAGCTTGAACCTGGGAGGTGGAGGTTGCAGTGAGCTGAGATCATGCCACTGCACTCCAGCCTTGGCAACAGAGCATGACTCCATCTCAAAAAAAATAAATAAATAAAAATAAGATAAAAATAAAGTCTTAGCAATCAAGTGCTGAAATAAAAGGTATGTATGTTTTTGTTTACTTTGAATAAACTTTATATACAATCAAATGCATCCTCTTTAAGTGTGCAGTTTGTGTATGTCCATGTTACCCTCAACACAATTCAGATATAGAATATTTGTGTTTTAATAGGCTTTATTATTACTTAGGTATGGTAAAGGCTGACAGAGCAGGAAATGACTGCCATTCAAAAGACAGTTTATGATACTCACAGTTTTCAAGAGAGGGAGTACACTTCTCACTACCAGGGAGTCACCTGGGGAATCACTGAGGGTAAGGTAATGAAGCCAGTGGGCAAGAGAAAGAGGAACTGTGGGTCTAAGGCTTTATCATGATTTCTGGAGGAAGCACAAGGGAGGAGAAATGACCTTTGGTTGTTAGAGAAGGGAATATAGACTCTGGATTGGTTGGTTTGTATTTAAAGTGACTTAGGTATTTCACTGGGTTGTCCAGAGCAAGGTGTGTTTAGCATATGCATGCAGGGCAGATGTTAAAGTATCAAATTTACAGACGGTACAAACATGGTTAACACAAATTTCATCACCACAGACGTTCCCTCACAACTGTTTGCAGAAAATCCCTCCCCAAACCCTAGCTCTAGGCAACCACTTACTTGCTTTTTATCAACATAGTTTTTTGCTTGTTCTAGAATTTTACAAATGGGATCATACAGTGTGTGCACTTTTGTGCCTGGTTTCTGTTTCTCAGGAGAGTTTTGAAATTCATTCATGTTGTTTTGTTATCAATAGTTTATTTTTTATTGCTGAGTAGTATTCCATTGTATGAATATACCACAATTTGTTAATCCATTCATCTTTGATAGACATTTGAATTCTTCCTTGTTGTGGGCTATTATAAATATTCTTGAAAATATCTTTCAGGGCCACAGGTGTACATTTCTCTTAGGAAAACACCCAGGCATGTAATTTCTGGGTGTGTGTTTAACTTTGTAATAAACGGCCAAATGGTTTTACAAAGTGATCATGCCATTTTATACTCACAGCTGTATACGAGAGTTCCAGTTGCTCTAAATCTTTTCCAATACATGATATGGTCAGTTGGGATGTAGATTTTGATAAATATTGTGCTCCAAATGTGTATCAGATGCAACGTTGTTGGTTGTTTAAACCAACGTCTGTTCCCACCCCCTTTCTTTCTTGCCTCTCTGCATTAAGCTAACACATTCTCAGTCTCCACTGCATCTATGAGTGTTGGATTATATCACAGCTCCAGCCAGTAGGGTATAAACCAAAGTCTGCTGGGACCTATCTAGGTAAGCTTTTATTTACCTAATACAGGAAGAGATGTGTCAGCACTACTTCCTCTCTCCCTCCTTGCTCCTTACTGACTTGAATGCAGACATGGTTTCTGGTGCTGTGGTATGCAACTTGCCACAGTGAGAGGGAAAGGTCAAGAGAACCACAACAGATAATGGAAGCACTGAGCCACCAAAACAGAAGCCACATACCTTTAAACTTCTAATTAGGTGAGAAAAGTAAACCTGAACTTATTTAAGTCATTGTGCCCCAGGTACTCTCTTACTTGCAGAATATCGGACTAACATTTTTGTGTGTGTTTATCATTCATTAAAGAATACAAAAGGGAGTCAACAGCTGGTACCTCTATTGCATGGTTTTCATCTTTAGTGTTTTGTTCTTTTAATATACATTTACTTAATTATGACTGAATTTGGAACTTCATTTGCTTAAAAGCTATTCATTGTCTTTTCTGTTATATGCCTGTATACATCTTTCAGATAATGATTCGTAAAAATTCTTTATATCTCAATAAACTCAGTTCTTCATCTGTCATTTTTCATTTGTCTCTCAACTTTGTGTAGGTAGGTTTTTTGCTAATCAGAAATTTTTAGTTTTTATATAACATGCTTTAAAATGAGATGTCCTATATTCAAATGTTGTTTTTGCTCTTTACCAGTTCTGATTCAGGGACTTTTCTACACTCAGTTATCTATCATTAATATGGTGGGAAATCCTTCCTAGGGTTCCTTTGAGGATAAAATGAGTTAATACATACATTATTTTCTGTGCACACCAATTAACTGAGAAGGCATATAATCAGTAAGGCATAAAGTACTTTGATAAATAGAAAGATTGTGGGGTTTGGAGTCAGGTGGACTCCAAACATATTTTCTCCATATAATGAGCATGCAAATATGAGGTTCCACTGTTATAATTTACAATTATGCTATTTACCTCATTATTAGGATTCAAGTTGTTTTCTTTTATGTCTTTTAGAGTTTGTATCTTGCTTGGAAATCTGTTTTAACTATAAAATTGTGCTTTAAAAAATCTCATCTTTTGAAATATTTATTTTATGATTTTTAAGAAAAATTTTGTTGCAGTTAAAGAACAGAGTTTTAAATGGCAAAGAGCAAAAGAGTAAAGGGTTTTTCTTTGGATGGTAGACTAAGGGATAGATATTAAAAATACTTTTATCTGACATTTTTTTAGATGGTTGGAATAGCATACAAAGACACAAGACTCTAGGCTTTCCAGTGTCTGAGGAACTTGCTTGGGTAGTAGATGTGAGTGCAAAAGCTGTTGGAAAATATCTGCTGTTTGATTGATAGATTCTTATAAAATGAAATGAGGTATATGTGGTACTGAGTTGAGCATGGGAAGGAAAGCGTGCCCTGGATATCCTCCCAGGTAGCAATACTCTCTAGGAACCATGTAGTGGAAAAGCCTAAGACAGATGACATAATTAGAGTATTAGCAATTATTTGCAAAGTGCTATGCTTATTATTTTGTAAATATGTATTAAGAGGAAAGGCCAGTGCAATCAGATTGTTCTGGACTCAAGTCCCAGCTCCTCTACACCCTGTGTTAGATGACCCTGGGGGAGCTAACTGCCCTCAATAAACTTCAATATTTTTTCTATTAAATGGGATAAACATGAGTTCCCATGTCATCAGGTGATTGTGATGATTGAACAAGATCATGCAGTGCACTTAGCACAGTGACTCTTCTAGTACACACTAAGCACCCAAGAAATGTTACCTGTAATTATTATCCAGACAACACCATTAGGTAGGTATTATCACCCTCATTTTGTGGATGAGGACAGTGCTGTCCAGAGAGCTTAATTAGTTTTCCCAAGTTTATCCAGCTAGTAAGTTATGCTGGGATTTGAACCCAGGTCCACCTGACTCCAAACCCCACGATCTTTCTATTTATCAAAGTACTTTATGCCTTACTGATTATATGCCTTCTCAGTTAATTGGTGTGCACAGTATTTAGATCATCTTCCTAAGGGAAATCATACCTGAAGTCACAGAGAAGACACTTTCTTCATTTTTTCTTTGTGAAATTGTGGCTCCCCTACGGCTTCATCTATAGGTTATAAACAGATATGCGGATCATCCTTCTAGAGAAATCATACCTAAAGCACTAAAAACACTGGCTTTCTTCAGTTTTTGGAAAGGCTGTATTCATATTTCCAATCTTTTCTAAAAATGTGGCTCCTCTATGACTCCATCTGTAGTGTACATACAGATACATGGTAGGTCCAAGTTGGTCTCCCGAGATCAAATTTTGTCTCCCTTTTGGTGGTCTCTACTAAAACAATTTGTTTTAGTTTATGAAATCTTTCAATGCCATTATCAATTGAACTTAAAATGTTATCAAAAATTTAAATTATTATTAACACAAAAATCTAAGAACTATGGACAGTCTGCTTACTGTGGGCTTATCTCTCCCTCGATGGCTATATAAGGGTGGGAATTTCATTTTTTTAATCTACATGAAATTAGGATTTTACAGTACATGCCAAACAAAAATCAGCATTTTTCTCAATCCTATTTCCATTTTAGACTGTAATTTTGCATTGGCTTACATTTTAATAAAGTTGGCATTTTTACATCTTCCACATCTGGAACATTTCCAATTGGCTTTTTCACATTGTGAACTGAAATAGTAATTCAGTTGTACTGAATTTGCTTTGAGGAATAAACCACTGCTTTTGCATTTTTCTCCTTTATGATTTACTGATTTTCAAGATGTGCCAGGAAATATAGAAATATAGGTATACATATATTGTATACATGTATATATGTACTATATACATGTGTGCATATGCACAACTGAAGTTAAAGTAAGAGTTGCATGCATAGTTGAGCTTACTGTTAATTTGATTTATTTATATAGAGTAGCTCTGAGGAGTGAGAAGCTGAATAAAAGCAAATTTAAGAGAGAGAACAAAATATATATATGTAGATTGTTGAGAACACAATTGTTTCCATCCCTTCACTGCTTCTGGAAAATAAGTATTATTTCAGTTTGTTCAATATTTAAATTTAAGAAGAATATATTCTGTCAAATCAGTAACTCTGGTAAATCCACTAGACACCCTACATCAATGTGACTCGAAAATTTTTGCAATCTACTCATCTGACAGAATGTATCCAGAACCTACAAAACTCAAACATTTTGAAAAAACTGACAACCCACCATCAAAAAGGTAAGGCAGGATATGAATAGACATTTCTCAAAGAAGACATTCATACTGACCAACAAACACCCATGAAAAAATGCTCATCATCACTGTGCATCAGAGAAATGCAAAATCAAAACCACAATGAGATACCATCTCACACCAGGTGAATGGCGTCTACAAAGTCAGGAAACAACAAGGTGCTTGGGAGAGGATGTGGAGAAATAGGGCACTTTTTACACTTTGTTGGTGGGACTGTAAACTAGTTCAACCATTATGTGGAAAACAGTATGGCGATTCCTCAAGGATCTAGAATAGATGTATATATGACCCAGCCATCCCATTACTGAATTTATATACCCAAAAGGATTATGATTATGCTGCTATAAAGACACATGCACGTATGTTGTTTTGGCATTACTGAACTGTAGAGGATCATTTGATAGCCATCCAGTGACAGATTGGATTAAGAAAATGTAGCACATATACACCATGGAATACTATGCGGCCGCAAGGATGAGTTTGTGTGTACTTCTTAGGGACATGGATGCAGCTGATCCATCATTCTTAACAAACTATCACAGAGAACGAAAACCAAACGCATGTTCTGCTCATGAGTGGGAACTGAACAATGAATCCTTGGACTCAGGAAGGGGAACATCACACACCGGGGCCCTATCATGGGGAGAGGGATTGCATTGGGAGTTATACCTGATGTAAATGACGAGAGTTGATGGGTGCAGCTTACCAACAAGGCACAGGCTACACCTGCAACGAGCATACCGCGTTATGCACATGTACCCTACAACTTACAGTATAATAATAATAAATAAATTAAAAAAAAATGTTTGAAATAATATGACAGCAATTCAAGAAGTTTAAAGGGTCTTACACTTTTACTACCTTTGAAAATAAAGGGGAATGTAATTTGCCTGTCAAGAATAGCCACTCTGCCATTTTGTTTGAGGGTGAGAGCATGGTGGGGTGACCAACCATTCCATTTGCTTGGGATTGGGGAGGTTCCCAAGATGTGAGACTTTCAGTGCCCAGGATTTTCCTGGGCAAACCACAATGAGTTGGTTAGCATAGAGCAGGGAAACCTGTCATGGGTGTTACAAATTGCACCCATCTGGGTTTGATATTGGAACACGTGACTGTCCTTCAAGTGCCCAGAACCGAGATCATCCCTGGAAATATTCACAGTGTCTAGATGGAGGAAAAAGTCCTGAAACCACAATAAAATCTTAAATGTTTTAAAAGGCTATAGTGAAGGCCTTTTGTAGTTTGATTTCTCCAGAATAGTCAGGATGTTGATATAAACAAAACATTTTCTAAAATTCAATTAAAGAAAACCAACTCTCCATAAGATAAGTGTCAAGTCTAAAATGAACATCAACTTAGTGGTTTGCCATGAGGGAAAGAGATGTTTATATATGGTTAAAATGCAATATTATGTTAAGAAGGCAATTTAGAAAGTAGCTTCTTTTATTATCATAAGCATTGAGTTCTCTAAGATAATAGGATGCCCATTTTACGTGAAAAAGTCACCAGCAGCTAATATTCTAGTGGCAAGTCCCAAAAAAGCTATACTTGAATCTGCCACTGTTGCCTACATTCAGCTATGTCCAGAATTGGGGACCATATTGAAATGCATTTTGTGTAAAGCAAAGACCTCTGAAAAGAAGATATTTATGCTCACAGATAAAATATTAAGTGCTTTTAAAATAACTAGACACCTCTCTTATCTCTTGTTCACAACTGGCCATTGTGAAAAAGTTCTCGACCAGAACATTGGTTGAGGAAAGCATTCTGGTTGAGAACTTTTCCATCTACTTTTGAGTTGATTACACTGCTAGACAATATGCACAGACGAAAGACAAGAGGGGCTTGGCCTAACTTTCTCCTTTTCATTCTATAAGATGAGCCAGTGTATAACTCAGATGTCAGCTGAGCCATGCTTTCCCTTTTGATTGTCATTAAGTTGGTTGGTATCTCCATCCCAATACAGTGGAGGTCCTCCATGGATTCATGGAGGTAGGTGGGGCTTGGGTTTCTTCTACTTGTTTCTGACTCAAATTTCTGCTTCTGATGAATTAGACTGTTGTCTCGATCACCTTACCTTACTGAGTTTATTGTCTTTTGGTGACCATAGGCTTATGCCACTCAGATCTCCCTTTATGAGAACTTGCTGCCAGGAGTATGGTTAGCAGACAGCCACCAGCTCTTGTGCGTACAGCTCCCCTGTGGCATTTATGCCCTGACGTCACTCCCAGCCAATGACTGAGCACAGCAGAGGACTAGCGACAGACCCCTGTCTGATGTGGATTCCTCTAATGTGCAAGCTTTGTTCAGGGGCTCCCCATTAGCCAGGCCAAGATGTTCTTGGAGCTGCACTGCAGGTTAGTTTTCTGTCCCAATCTTCCTTCCTTTCTTCTTTCCCCTCACAGGTGTCAGAGTTGCATCATGGATTAATGACTCTCCCTGACTCCTCCTGCTTATCTTTCACTGACACTTTCTCCATCTGCATATGTGCTTCTTACAGGAGCCAATTTGACACATAGATTTTTCTTATTGACCTGTGCTAGACACCACTCAAAGTACCAATGACACAAAGTTCTATGTATAGCAGTTTTTCATTGAAGGCTGGAGGCACAGGATAGTATTCACCCTGTTATACACCAAATGATATGAAACTGAATCTTTAGCATCTCTGCCTTAAAATACTTTGCTCACCCCCTAATCTTGGAATTTCTCATGAACTGTCTTTCCACAGGCTCCAACTTCTTGTCATGTCTTTCACATTCCCAGCCATGTATCATTTCTATGGTATCCATTCTGCACTCAATATTTGCTGTGCCCCCTAGATTCTTGTTAACATCTAAGCCATTGGGATATCATCTGCCACAGCTCAAGAAGCCTATCATTTATCTTCCTAAAGCTGTCAAGCCAGGGTTAAAAAAATGACATTTTTTCAAACCCTATTGTGCATTATTAAGGATAAAGAACCACAAGTCTCACGTTTACAGATGAAAAAGGGACATAATTTCCATAACTCTATCCAACCAGGAAGTATTTCTTCATTCTATGAAGCCATAAGAAAGAACAGAACATTAAATTGGGTTAAACCAATGGTATTGTGGTAATAATTTTATATATTTGGTTCTGGCATTACATGAAGATGAAGCATTTATCTATTTCTTATGGTCAACATAATTTTAACTCAATGTGCATTCTTTCAACATTTATGTTTAATGCTACCTGTGTGCCCAATGCAGAGTTTGTTTTTAAAATAGTAAATCCTTTGTTTGTAAATATAATTTCTTACATTTATTTCTTAGACACCAGTATATGTAAAACAATTAAAGACACCTTACAACATTTCCATAAATACTTATAAAGAATTTGAAAAATTGTGTGTTTAGGGCAACACTTTTTGTTTGTTGAACATTTGGTTCAATGGTTTCCTTAACTCTTTCTTATTTTCTATGATTTTTACCATAGACAAAGGCTTCTTCCACTCAGGAAGTTGGTTGTGTTTTAAATAAATAAATTAATGCAGACATATATGTGACCATTTTATAAATTTATATGTTTATTTTTCTGCCTTTTTTGTGTATGTATGTATTTCCTTCTGAAAGCACACTTGGCCATAATTATGAAAGAAGTACATTACCAGAGACCACAATCTCTGTGTTGAATATTCCTTTTCCTAAACTTTCTGACCTATGACTCCTGGAAGGAGGAAGCACAGAATGGCAGTGATACTAGGCTGATACTTCTAATGATGCTTGTCTCTCTGGTACTTGGAAGGTAGGATGCATCGTGAAAAAACATTCTTCAACCAGAATAGTTTGGGCTACAAAAAGCAGTAGAGCATGGGATACTGCCCATTTTCAGCGAATGAAATTTGGAAGGAGGATTTCAGAAGTATTCTGGACAAGTTGTCCAGTGCTTCAGTCCAGTGTTTAAATGCCAGTGGTGTTTAAAGTGAGACTGCTTGGAAGTCTAAAAGCCTCACATTCAAATTTCATTGCAAAGGGAGCATTCTTAAGTCACATGCAAAAAATATTATGTTTAGGTTCTGAATTATCTGTGTCTAAGCCCCTCTCCATTCCACAGTTAACAAAGATCAAACAGAAGTAACATTTCTGCCCTTATCCTCCTCTCATTGCATTATTTATTATCACTTGAAGCATTATGATGCTGCTAATCCTATGACTGTACAGCCTGACTTGCCCCTTGGGAAATACTCCCAGGACTAGAGTCTGCCAAGGCTAGGCTAGTCTTAATCTACAATTGGCAAGTCATTCATTTGAGATATCAACCAAGATGAGCCAAAACACAGCAGACTATCAGTCAGTAAGAAAGAGAAGAGAATGCTCAAAGAAATTCTCAAGAGGGAAAATGGCTCAATGAATGGCCATGGACTCAAGTCCCATAACCTCTCCACGTCTCAGTATACCTCTTTGTATAATGGTAGAGTTACACTGGAAAATTCTGGTGTCCTTTTAGTTCTAAAAGTCTATGAATTGAAGTATATGTATGTATTTTTTGAATGACATCAGTGCCTTATCAAACTCTAAATCTGACAGAGCATCCTTTTTTTTTTTTTTTTTTTTTTTTTTTTTTTTTTTGAGACAGAGTCTTACTCTGTTGCTCAGGCTGGAGTGCAGTGCTATGATCTCTGCCCACTGCAACCTCTGTCTCCCAGGAGCGATTCTCCTGCTTCAGCCTCCCGAGTAGCTGGGATTACAGGCACATGCCACCCTTCCCTGCTAATTTTTGTATTTTTAGTAGAGGCGGGGTTTCACCATGTTGGCCAGGCTGGTCTTGAACTTCTGACCTCGTGATCTGACCCGGCCTCCCAAAGTGCTGGAATTACAGGTGTGAGCCACCGCACCCGGCCCTGACAGATCATCCTTCAAAGGTGCACCCCTTGTGTTTTGTTTCACTAGTTTCACCATGTTAAAAAGAAAATATTTCATTTAGAAACCAACTAGTAAGCATAAAATTAAAAAATGTGGTGGAAGTTGTCAGTAGATATCCATGTATGTGTCAAAAGGTGATGAAAGGGATTGTCCAATTTGTTAACACCTCATTTTTGGATCAGCTTCGCCATAAATACCTTTCTCAAACCTCAGAAAGAACAAGAACAGAATATATGTAAGCTGGGCTTATTGAATGAGTCCAAAGCCTTGTCGGAAGATATGAAGCCTTGAAACCATAGCTTCTCACTAAGTGACACTCAAATGTATTCCAACTCTGCAGTCTGCCACTTAAAGGAAGCAGTTCTTATTACATCCTGGGTTTACTTATTTGTTTGTTTTGCTTCGTTTCAATTTTACTGAAGTTTGATCACATCTGGCAAATGTCTATACAGTAGAGGGAAGAGGGAAAGAGATGAAATGGGAATAAGGGAATAAACTTGCCATCGGAGGAGGGAGAGTTCCAGAAATATTTTCTACACAAGTTTCCATAGTAAGCCAATGGTAATAAGGTCTCACCACATGCCAGGCACTGGGTGAGGCCTACAAGGCACCATGCTAGATGGACATCAAACAGAGAGGGATGAAACGCAGCCACTTGGCAGACACTTCTGAGTTAAAAACCCTTTTGCATGGGCTTGAGAGAGGCTGTTGTCCCCTGGAGAGGCTTTGGCATGGCCAGAAGAAAACATCAAAGACACTCCAGACTTCAAATCCCCTCCAAGGGTGCGATCAGCGGGACAGGAAATGGCAAAGTCATTCTAGAAGGGATTTGGAAGGGAAAGGGCTTATCCAAGGATGCCCCTCACCCTGCACATGAGCTCTCACCGTGTGTACAGTTAACAGACATGATATGGTGAACAGCTTGGCACCCAGTCAGTAGCAAGTCTTACCCTAGCCCCCGACCAAGAAACTGTGGGGATAAGGCGACACAAGAAAAGATAGTGCAATAAGGATGTTTTGTCGTCTTCATGGTCGACTTAATAGTTTGAAAGGATACTATAGGACAGGGAAACTTGCATTCTAAAACAACAGAAGCACAAATAAATAACCAAAGATAGAAGTCCAAAGACCAAAGTCAACCAAAGGAAAATGAACAAATAGGTTTTGCCTGAAATAATATCTGGCATGCTAAACTAAAATTTCTGGTAACCCAGCAGGGTTGCTTCATGCTTATAGTACCCCAATATGACCAAGGAACCAAAAGTTGCCAACAAACACAAGGAAAGGCCTTTAATTCCATGTCACTGGGAAATAATGACAGACTATGAAATCTGTCCATGTCCAGAGCCCAAACAAGACTGAAATTTCACATGCGGCCTGCCATTGAAGTGGGATCATAAAAATGAAGTCAGCCAAGCTGTTTTTTTTAATATATATAAATACAAAGAGCTCCTACAAAAACAAGGAATAGAAACTTCTTTGAAGAGACAGGAATGTGCAAGCAAATGTATGGGATACTGTGGATGTATATTGGTTGATTAAACCAAAGAACACATGCCACATATGTATGCGTACACACACATATTTGAAGTTGAGCAAAGCTGAGATTTTTAAAGTAAAGCTGCAGCAAGCGATACATTTTTTAATGAGTTCCCAAGCCTGGTAATCTTCTCTACCACATGCCTAGTTAGCAAAGACCCACGCATGTAGCTTGATAGCTGTGTAGCATAATGGTCAAGCTTGGAGTTTCTGGAGTGAAACCTTCTGGCCTTAGCAGCTTCACTACCAACTATCAGTATAACTTAGAAAAGGTCCTGGACCAGATCTCAGACAAAATGGGCATAATGGCAGTACTTACCATATATGGCTGTTGTAGGTATAGTGAGCTAATACATGTAAAACACTGGACTGAATCCTAGCACATATTATGGACTCAATAGATATCCACTATTAATATCATAAATTTATCATAAGCTCTGTGCCCCATATGTCTTTGTAGTATGCACAGCAACAGGGCAAAGTGTAAAAACAGTATTTATTAAATACCTGTTGTTTGATTTACAAATTAGGACTCTATTGTTTGTTTGATTTCCTAAGTCCCACAATATAATTGGTGACCTATAAAACAAAATTGTTTTCTTGCCTTTTTTCCTATGTGGTTATTTTCATCAGTTATTTTAAAAAATGTGTTTTCCTAGTGTAGTCAGTTTTAAAAATTCATCTTCTTAGAACAAAGTAAACACCTGTTCCTTGTCATTAGTATTAAATTCCATAAATAGTTCTTCTGGAGCCCAGCACAATATTAGCACCTCAGAATAATGTTCCTCACGATATCTCCAAGAAGCATATTCTTCAGATGTTCCTATTTTTAAAAATACCATATTAAAGTTAATTTGAAAATGCTGAATTAAACAATGCTAATCAGGCATGCAGGACTTATCAGTCATAAAAATGCTAATATGTGCTGTGGATCTCCAAGAGATGAATATAAAATGAAATGCTGTGTTCCAACAGGTTACTTGTCCACACAATTCCTTTTTCATGGAATTACCTCTCTCACAGAACTATGACCCTCATACAGCAGTAATGCTCTGTGGTAGGCACTTTGGGACATTCTATGTTCAAGGGATGACCTGAAATCTACTGATTTTATCCTGGAAAGCGGGAGTCACCATCTCATTAGAACACAGTCACTTTTCTACTTAGGTGGTCTGCATATAAAGCAATGATAGCTACAAAACATCAGTATCCTGATCCCCAGGGCTGATTCTGATGATTTTACTGGATGGAATGGTGTTTTTTTTCACTTGCACTACTCCCTGTGTAGGTTCCTCCTGCACCTATAAGCTGAGAAATATCAAATTCTTAAAAAGATGAATGTAGTACTGGTTTCATTCAAGGGCATCACTTATTCTGGATGTGCGTTATGCTGAACACATCATCAGTGGATACTGCAAGATAACACAACCTTTATTTGTATTGTGCTTTCCATAGTCATTTAAGCCTGCATTACAATTTAGTTTCTTGATTAGTGTTTCCCAAACTTTAGGATCATAATAATCACCAATGGAACTTGGGAAAAATCATGATTCTTGAGTTCCACCAGCCCTGCAGAGTCTCCAGTTGGGAGGCCATGTGTTTTGAAATGCTCTCCTAGTGAGGCTTACGATCAAGCATCTTTTGGAAATTCAAACTTGGTTTCATATTACATGTTTTATTTTTTTCCCAAATACTAGAATTCTAAACAAAACCCACTGCATCAGAATCTCCAAAAGTGGAATGGGTATCTGTATTTTTAAATGTCTAAGAAATTCAGAGTCAGTTTTTGAGGGGAGCCACAGCTCTATACCATACCCCAGAGACATACTGACAGCTAGGGATGAAACTGGAAACCAGCTTCTCCAATTTGAAGTCCCAGGTTTCTTTCATTGGACCACTTAATACTGGTCATGAGGTACTGACCAGCATGGCACCCTAAATGGGAGGAGCCCAAATACATACTGAATGAGTAAGGAACGAATGTCAAAAGTAACACCTGAAAATAAATACTTTTCTCTGAAAATAGGCTGCGTTGAGAGCAGGGAATTCGTCCAAAATTTCCCAGTGTGGTCTGACCAATAGGCTCTTCTTGAGAAGATGTGATAATTCCACTTTACCTTCCAGTGTTTTCTACAGTGGAAAATACCTCCATAGGTTTTCTTCAGGACATGAGATACCTCCCCAAACATTACCAGGCAGTTTTCTGACTAGTGATAATGTTTTCCCAATATATTTTCATTTCTGTTTTGTCCCCCCAACCATGAGCCTGAATATATATAGAACAAGCTCTCCACAGGGAGACATGGCCTTCTGAGTGGGAAATGTGTGAGCCCTGCTGTAAAGGAGGAGACTCATCATCAGCTATTAGACTCTGGACACCTCATGCTAGAAAGAAGAGGCAATCTCAAGACAATTACAAAACTAGCTAATCATACTGTCAGCCCGGAGAAACTCTTATTTGAAGAATTAGCACAAATGGCAGAAGGAAGTGAGAAATAATTAAAAGAGAACTTCTGGAACTAATTTTGTTAACATGATTCCTACAACAAGACACCTCTGAATAATCAAGACGTAATTTCATTTGTAAAAAAATTTTTTATATCTCCATAGGTTTTGGGGGAAACAGGTGGTATTTCGTTACATGAGTAAGTTCTTTAGTGGTGATTTGTGAGATTTTGGTGCACCCATCACCGAGCAGTACACACTGAACTCAGTTTATTGTCTCTTATCACTCATCCCCTTAAGATGCAATTTCTTGTTAACAGTTAATCTTTCCTGGGAGATAAATTTTAGACTTACAGAAGAGTTTCAAAGATAGTACAGAGAGTTCTCATATATCCTTCACCTAGCTTTCCCTATCCTTCACATCTTATATAACCATCAAATTTTTATTAAAACTAAGAAATTGACTTTAGCTTAATACTATTAACCAGAGTACAGGACTTATTCATATTTCCTCAGTTTTCACACTGATGAAAAAGAAATCCTGTTCCTTGAGAGGTTTTTAAATCAAGACATGTCTTTTTTTGTTGTTGTTGCAGGCATCCATTGAGGATTCCACATTGCATTAACTTATCACATTTCCTTAGTCTCCTCTATTCTGTGAGTTTCTCTTTCTTTCCTTGTCTTTCAGGACTTTGACACTTTTGAAGAGTACTGGTTACTTCTTTTGTAGAATGTCATTCAGTTTGGGTTTGTCTAATGTTTTCTCATGATTTAAACTGAGGTTTCACATTTGGGGAAATAATACTACTAGATCACCTAGCTAAGCTGGTATCTGCCAGAATTCTTTACAATAAACTTACATTTTCTCTTTGTAATTATTAAATATGTTGGGAGAGATACTATCTAAACAAATATCCTGTTATTGCCTAGACTATCACCCACTCATTTTAACATTCATTGGTGGATTTTTCCTGAGACAATTGCCACTATAGTTTACTAATTCTATTTTTGAACTACTCAATTTAGAAGTTCTATTTTTTTATTTCCACCATTCTTTTTACTTTTATTCATTGGAATTCTTTGTAAGGTACAGTTGTTGCTTCTCCTCCATTTAAGACAAAGTATTGAAAGGATGGAAACAGGGTATATAATTTGAGGTAGACTGGTAGAACAGCATGCATAGTTGATTGGATCTTCAGAATATGATACTAGACCACCACCCACTGATAGTATTCTATTCTGAAGACAAGCAAAACATGCACAGGGCTGGGCACAGTTGCTCACGCCTGTAATCCCAGCACTTTGGGAGGCCGAGGCAGGTGGATCACTTTAGGTCAGAATTTTGAGACCAGCGTGTCCAACATGGTGAAACTCTGTCTCTACTAAAAACAAAATTAGCCAGGCATGGTAGCGTACAGCTGTAATCCCAGCTACTCAGGAGGCTGAGGCAGGAGAATCGCTCGAACCCAGGAGGCGGAGGTTGCACTGAGGCAAGATCGTGCACTGCACTCCAGCCTGGGTTACAGAGTGAGACTCTGTCTCAAAGAAAAAAAAATCAACAACAACAAAAAACCATTCACAGGACATGAAAAGTTCTGGAGTTTAAACCTAAACTCCAGGTTTAGGGTGGAGCAGGGTGGAGATGATATGAGGAGGGGGTTGTTCCTGGTGGTGTCCATCTGAAGAAGATGAAGCACTAGCCAGGAACAAAAGTATTTCTGAGGTTCAGAGAGTATAAAGGCAGAAAAGGCTGAACAGGTGAGTGGCAACTGATGCTTGGTTATAACGCCAGCCAATATCAAAAGAATCCAAGCAAAAGGTGGCAGGGCCAGTGACAAAATTCCATAAGGAAAATAGGCCAAAATTTCATGGGGCTTAAGACTGAACACAGAGGACTTTGTATGACAGCAGGGAATCCAGACAAATGTAATAGACCCAGAAAACAAAAAGATTAGCTGGTATCATCAGAACTGTTCTCTGTGAATGGCCAGAAAGAAAATATTTTAGGCTTTATAGGCTGTATGGTCTCTGTTCAACAACTCAACTCTGCTGCTATCACATGAACATGACAATATACATTATGTAAAGGAACGGCTATGGCAAAATTTGACTTGCAGTAGTAGCCAGAGTGCAATTTGAGCACTATATAATTTAACTCTTGATCCGTCCTGTCTTGACTTAAAAACTTCCCAAGGGGCAGAGAACTAAAAAATGACTATAGTCACTTAAAATGAGGCATAACAATTTTATGAATTCTTGCTAATGAGAGAATCTTTGAGTTACTTTAGTTATTGTTTTTATCTAGATAGAGGGGTAAGCATTACTTTGGAAATTAACCAAGTTAGTTATTTATAATACATTTCCCCAAATTAGATACATTACACACTTTTATTTGGTAATTAGAGTTTAGAAGTACATTATGTTGAAGTTTCTTGAGATTTTTTTGAACCAAAATTGAGTATAAGTCACTGTTATTATTAAATGACCTCTTAACTTGAAATTTTATTATGAGTAATTTGAACCAAGTTCTTGCCTTGAATTATTTCAGTAAGTTGAAATAAAGGAAATGCTAACATTTTCTCCATCCTTTGATTCATCTCTGGCGTGGTGTTTTGTTTAATGTTCTCCTTAAACATTATACCTTTGAAATATAAGCTTTTAAAGCATAATAGTGACTAAATAGAGGAGGATGAACCAGGGGAGAACTTCAAATCATTTCACTTTAGGAGGGTTAAAATATATAGAAAATGTTAAACGAATCCTTTTGGGAGTGAGATATCAATTCTATTTTCCTTGCACCCTCTGGGCTTTTCTTGAATCTTTGAAATCCTTTCCCTATAACTGGAATCTCTGTGAAAATATTTCTGCATATTTATTCTCAAGTAGCATAAAAACACTTTAGAATTCTTTGTTAACTTAATTTTATGATATTTTACAATTTTGACAGCCTTGGAACTTAAATGGACACAAATATAATGCCAGATAGACAAAATGCATGACCATTCACCTGGGAGATGAATAAAAAGAAAAATTACCTTTCAATATTTTCAGTTTCCATAATGTTCTATTAGTTCCCTGGAAATTTAATTTCAAACACATGTCATACTTTACAGATTTAATATGAAGTAAAGGAATAAATTTCAGTAAAATATCAAAAAGATGTTTTCACATTTTAAATTTCACTAGACTGAATATTGGTATAAGACATACAGGATCCATGTCACAATCTACTATTTTGTAACATTTGGAATTGAAATATTATGCAAATTATTTTTCATCTAAGAATTTTTTCAGCAATTTGCTTTTACCTTGTGAAAAAAATAATAGTTTCATACCCCCAAACCAGTAGACAGACTATAGAATCATTTGGGTTTTAGGGCTATAGAAATTCCAATTGTTATATTCATGCTTTCCTTTGGGTATAAATTAAGTAGGCCATGGGACAGTTTTGTAGAATGACCACAGCTTTACAAACCTTATGGTTCAGCAGATGTGGTTGTAAGATATGGGTCCACTGAAAAATATTCACCACTAAGCAATTTGAAGACTCCATTCTGAGGTTTTGATTTAAAAACCTGGAATTTCCAACAGAAAATGGGTAGATTTACCATCATGTTGGTCTTGGGATACAGAAATATTCAGTTGTCTCACGTAAGCAACAATGTGAATCAGGAATATTTCAAATTGCAGTATTTTTACAAATCTGCAAGTCATGAGCTGAGAAAGGTTTTCAGCACATGCAATGACTCCTATTTCAGTTTCTTTTTGTTGACCTCAAGATATTTTGGGGCTTTTCTTGGTGTAAAAATTAGAAGCCTTCATGGGAGGCATTCACTTTGAAAGATCACCTCAATATTTGAGTAAATTATTTGAACAGTGTATTCTCTGATTAGTAAAATATGTGCATTTTCAAGTAAATGTGGTATTATTGAAGTGTTCTAAGACTTTAAAGGAAATATCATAGCTACAATCATTTCCTGGGCTGTGGATTTGAATAACATTATCCATATGTACATTGAGAAATTTCATAAAATCCTGAAATGCAGAGGAACCAAGTAAGTACCTAGACATCCATGAGAACAGAGACAAAGGAGCTTCAGAAACACATTAGTCAACCTCATGCTTCAAAGGTTTGAGTTAATAAAAAATTGAGTCAGACCAGCAGTACTACTTTCATCTAGATCAAAACTTCCCACTCTAATTCCTTGACTGTGAGAGGAAGTGTATTTCCAGATTTTTCTTTGTAAAATAAAAGAAAATCTGAAAAATGCTGACATACTTCCTCAATGGTTTTAGAACTCGTGAAACTCATTATGAAACTCGTTGAGTTACAATCTAACATTTCCATAAAACAGGAAACGCTGATGAAATTAACATGCTAAAAAGTTGCAAGGGAAACCTACCTCTACAATAAGGCAGGATTGCAGTGTTGATCCTCAATGAGTGCTGTTTCCCCACCTGGGGGATAATTCCTAGTTGGTGGAATACTTAGCCCTCAGAGCCTTTTAAGATGTTCCAGTTTTTCACTTACTTTCCCATGGAATATTCAGAGTATCACTTATGGTTTTATTAGTCAGAACTCTTTGGTTGCCCAATCATGACAATATTTATTTTTAAATGTTCCTGTTTACTTGTAGTGTCATTGAAAATGACCATACAAAACCTCACTGAACTCACTCATATAGATAAATGAAGACCAGGAAGAATAAAAGTACTGTTTCAATTGCCTATGAAGTTGTCTGTTTTCTCTTACTAGATTATAATCTCTGTGAGGGTAAGGACATTAAGCATTTATCCTTCAGGATGTCATCAACACTAGTATGGTAGTTTGTACATAATATAAGAGCTCAATAAACATTTTAGTTTGATTGATTACATCTGGGGTTATTAGACCCTACACAGTGTGTTTCCTCTACTTATTATCAATTAAACTTCACAATGACTTTTCCAGTTAGGCAATATTATCCTAATTTGCTAAAGTTCCAAGGTAACATCATAGGAAAGCAAAATAACTGAGATGAGAACTCAGGGTTTCTTAGTCCAGATTTATTATTTCCACTCCCCATCAGCTGCCTGAGAAAGTATTCAATGGACAGTAGTAGTTTTAAAATCTTTTCTCATTCCACAAAATAAAGGATAATAACTAGATTTAAAAAAATTTTTAATATAAATACCTAATATAAGAATCCTTTCTTGACCACAGAAAAGGAAGGCTTTTGAAATCCATTATTCCTTTCAACTTTGAAGGAACAGAAAAGTCTTCAGTTAATTATTTAGAGAAAAGACTTCCCAATCCCCAATCCAATATTTTCCTAATCACATTCCTAGTTGGAACATAGGCACTGAGTTTGGAACCTGAAGCTTATTTCCTGTCTAAAATTGTTTTCATTCATTGTATGTGAACACTTGTTTTTTTATTGCAAAGTTGTTTACAAAGTTGAGCTGCTGGAATACATTTCTTTTAATGAACAAAAGAGTGATGGAATATTTAGCTGGAAGGAATTCACAGAGTTGCATGCAACTCGGAAATAGTTTTAAGGTTTAAAAGTTCTAATGTAGGCTTTTTAGTCCAAAGTGGAGGAATATACAGGTAAAAAAAAATTAATAAAAGAAGTGAATAACTCAGGAAAGGAAGTTTCACAGTCTCTTCAAACTAAACAGAACTTGCTTTCATCTAAAAGAATGTTTCATTCAGTAAACATTAATGAATATAAAATCCTTGCTACATGCCAGGCATCAGGATACAAAGTTCATTAACACTGATCCCTACTCATAACATAAAAGATCAATAATTTTGTATCTTCATAAAAAATGGCAAATGATTGTTATTCTAAAGGCAATTCATATAAGTGAGAGCAAATATTCAGAACCCCAACAATTAGAACAATAATATCAACACCATAAGGCTGAGATCAACTGCATATACAAGCTACCTTGAAGACAAAAACCTGGTACTTGGTCTATAGAATATGTGAATCAAAAGAGTGTTCCTTTTTTTAGTTGGTGAAACTTCAGTCTTTTTACTTAAATTAAGATATAATTCATGCACCATAAAATTTGCCATTTTCAAGTGAATGATTCAGTGGCTTTTAGTATACTTATAGAGTTGTGCAATTGTCACAACTATCTAATTCAATTTTCATCACCTGAATTAGAAACTCTGTGCCCTCTAAGCTGTCACTAGCTGTTCCCTCCTTCCCCTAGTACCTGGGAACCACACATCTGCTCTTGGTCTCTATGGATTTGTCTATTCTGGACATTTCATATCAATGTAATTATATAATACATAGTCTTTTGTGATGGACTTCTTTTACTTAGCATAATGATTTGAGTTTCATCTATGTTGTAGCAGGAATCAGTACTTCTTCCCTCTTTATAGTTGAAAAATATGTCATTGGGTGGATGGACTACATTTTAATCATTCTTTTGTTGATGGACATCTGCATTGTTTATATTTTTTGGCTATTATAAATAATGTTAATATGAATGTTTGTGGACAAGTTTTTGTGTGAACATCTTCCTTTGATAGGATCAACTTAGAAAAAAGAAAAGTAAGGGTGAAAAAGGCAGCTAACACAGTGCCAAAGACAGCAAATGGCTTATTATAAATCCATAAATCAGGATTCTAATATTCCCTAATTATTCTGAAGATAAGTCACTATGTCCTTTGCTACAGGACATATTCATGGGCCCCAAACCAGGCATACTAAATTTGAATTTCCAGGGAAGTAGGGTGAAAATCTCTATATTTAAACAAGCCTCCCAAGTGATTCTAATCATTAGCCAAGTTCAGGGAACACTGGTTTAGTCTTTGCAACTCAAAGTTGATTCCTGAGAATCTCTAGCACTGCATCTCCTGGAAGCTTGTTAGAAATGGAGAGTCTTAAGCCCAACTCCAAACTTATTGAATCAGAATCTCATTTTAACAAGATCCCCAGGTGAAAGGACTCCTTATTCAATAAATGGTGCTGGGATAGCTGGCTAGCCATAAGCAGATGAATGAAACTGGACCACTACTTTTCACCATATACAAAAATTAGCTCAAGATGGATTAAAAACTTAAATATAAGACCTAAAACTATAAGAACCCTGGAAAATACCATTCTGGACATGGACCTTGGGAATGAATTTATAACTAAGTTCTCACAAACCAGTTGCAACAAAAACAAAAATTGCCAAGTGGGACCTAATTAAACTGAAGAGCTGCACAGCAAAAGAAACTATCAACAGAGTAAACAGACAACCTACAAAATGGGAGAAAATATTTGCAAGCTGTGCATGTGACAAAGGTCTAATATCCAGAACCTATAAGGAACTTAAACAATTGAAAGAGGAAAAAATAAATAACCCTATCAAAAAATGGGCAAAGGACATGAACAGACACTTCTGAAAAGAAGACATACAAGCATCCAACGAACATGAAAAAATGCTCCACATCACTCATCAACAGAGAAATGCAAATCAAAACCACAATGAGATGCTATCTCAAACCAGTCAGAATGGCTATGAGTAAAAAGTGAAAAATCAACAGACACTGGCAAGCCTGTAGAGAAAAGGGACATTTATACACTGTTGGTGGGAATGTAAATTAGTTCAGCCACCATGGAAAGCAGTTTGGAGACTTCTAAAAGAACTCAACACAGAGCTACCATTTGACCCAGCAATCCCATTACTGGGTATATACTCAAAGGAAAATAAATCATTCTACCAAAAAGACACATATACTTTTATGTTCACTTTGGCACTATTCACAATAGCAAAGACATGGAATCAGCAACCTAAGTGCCCATCAGTGGTGGACTGGATTAAAAAAATGTGGTTCATATATACCATAAAATACTATGCAGCCATAAAAAAGAATGAAATCATGTCCTTTGTAGCAACATGGATGCAGCTGGAGGCCATTATCCTAAGTGAATTAACATAGGAAAATATCTTAAGTGAATTAATGTAAGATCCCCAACCCTAGTTGCACATTAGATTTTACCTAGAGTGCTTTTAAGAAATATGATCCCTGTGTCCCACCCCAGAACAGACCAATTAAAGCAGAATCTCTTAGGAGTTGGAGGTTGGGCATCAGTATTTCATTTGATTATTTTAGTCACCAGGTGGGTTTAATGTGCAGCCAGCGTTGAGACACCTAGGAAGTGGTGATCCCTCTTCGGCAGCGGTCCCCAACCTTTTTGGCAAGAAGAACCGGTTTAATATAGACCAATGGAACAGAACAGAGTCCTCAGAAATAATACCACACATCTACAGCCATCTGATCTTTGACAAACCTCAGAAAAACAAGAAATGGGGAAAGGATTCCTATTTAATCAAATAGTGCTGGGAAAATTGGCTAGCCATAAGTAGAAAGCTGAAACTGGATCCTTTCCTTACTCATATAGAAAATTAATTCAAGATGGATTAGAGACTTAAATGTTAGACCTAATACCATAAAATCCTAGAGGAAAACCTAGGTAGCAGTACCATTCAGGACATAGGCATGGGCAGGCACCATGTCTAAAACACCAAAAAGCAACGGCAGCAAAAGCTAAAGATGACAAATGGGATCTCATTAAACCTAAAGAGCTTCTGCACAGCAAAGAAACTACCATCAAGAGTGAACAGGCAACCTGGGGCAGGAAAATTTTTACAATCTACTCATCTGACAAAGGGCTAATGTCAGAACCTACAAAGAACTCAAACAAATTTACAAGAAAAAACAAACAACCC
Source organism: Papio anubis (assembly GCF_008728515.1). Taxonomy (NCBI): domain Eukaryota; kingdom Metazoa; phylum Chordata; class Mammalia; order Primates; family Cercopithecidae; genus Papio; species Papio anubis. The sequence continues at coordinate 134,876,159 of NC_044996.1, forward strand.
CATCAAAAAGTGGGCAAAGGATATGAACAGACATTTCTCAAAAGACATTCTTACAGCCAACAGACATATGAAAAAATGCTCATCATCACTGGCCATCAGAGAAATGCAAATCAAAACCACAATGAATACCATCTCACACCAGTTAGAATGGCCGATCGTCCAAAGAATTCCGGGAAACAACAGGTGCTGGAGAGGATGTTGGTGACAGGAACACTTTTACACACTCGGTGGGATTGTAAACTAGTTCAACCATTATATGGAAAACAGTATGTCGTTCTCAGGATCTAGAACTAGATGCCATATGTTAGCCATCCCATTACTGGGGATATACCCACAGGATTATAAGTTATGCTGCTATAAAGACACATGCACACGTATGTTTATTGCAGCACTATTCTAATAGCAAAGACTTGGAATCAACCCAAATGTCCATCGGTGACAGATTGGATTAAGAAAATGTGGCACATATACACCATGGAATACTATGCAGCCATAAAAGCAGGATGATGAGTTCGTCCTTTGTAGGGACATGGATGCAGCTGGAAACCATCATTTTTAGCAAACTATCACAAGAACAGAAAACCAAACACGCATGTTCTCACTCATAGGTGGAACTTGAACAATGAGATCCTTGGACTCCAGGAAGGGGAACATCACACACTGGGGCCTATCATGAGGGAGGGAGGGGGGAGGGATTACTGGGAGTTATACCTGATGTAAATGACGAGTTGATGGGTGCAGCAGACCAACATGGCACAAGTATACATATGTAACAAACCTGCACGTTATGCCATGTACCCTACAACTTAAAGTATAATAATAAATAGGATAAAAAAAAAAAAGAAAGAACGGTTTCCTGGAGAGCATTTCCCTCGGATTTGGGGGCCGGTTTCAGGATGAAACTGTTCCACCTCAGATCACCAGGCATTAGAGTCTCATAAGGGGTGCGCAACTTAGATCCTTCGCATCCTCAATTCACAATAGCGTTTGCGCTCCTCTAAGAATCTAATGCCGCGTATCTGACAGTAGGCTGAACTCAGGAGGTAAGCCTGCCACTCACCTCCTGCTGTGTGGCCCTGTACCGGTCTGCCGCCTGGGGTGTGGGGATCCCCGCTCTAAGTTAAGGCTAAGAGGTGAGTCCAAGAAGAATACTACGTTGTCACACAGCCTTTCCCACTGCAATATAGGCATAACATTTCATGTACTTAATCCTTTAGTCCCACTATTTTCAAAAAGGGAAAAGGGAAGGGAAGGAGGAAGGGGAAAGGGAAGGGAGAAGGGAGAAAGCGAGTGAGAAGGGAAGGAAAATAAAAAAGGAAGGGGGAGGAAAAAGGAAGGGAAAAGGAAAGGGGAAAGGAAAAAGGAAGGGGATGGAAAAATGAAAGGAAAGGAGGGAAGTAAGGAGGGAGGGAGGGAAGGAGATATAAGAGAAGAAAAAAGTATTATAATATGCTACATAAGAACCATATAGTTTGAATCAATTGCAACAATTTTTATTGGAGCATATAAAAAATTTCCCAGTTAAGTTTGTAAAAATTCTGTTGGGGTATCATTTACATACAGGGAAATTAACCCCTTTTTGTGTATTGTTCTGAATTTTGACAAACACATAAGCTTGTGTAACCACCACAGCAATCAAGGCACAGCAATTCCTTCACTCCCAAAAATTTCACTCATGCTGACTCTGTGTAGTTAGCTCTTCTTTCCACCCAAAGACAACCACTGACCACTTTTCTGTCTCTATAATTTTGCCTTTTCAGAATGTCAAATAAGTGGAATATTGAGTCTGGCTTTTTTCACAAAGCATAATGAATTTCAGATTCATCCATGTTGTTTCATGTATCTGTAGTCTATTCCTTTTATTGTTGAATACTATCCCACTGAATGGAAATGCCACTGTTTGTTCATTCACTCACCAATTGTATGTTTGGGTAGTTTCACACCAGTCGATGTTTGGGTAGTTTCTAGCTTTTGGCAATTATAAATAAAGTCACTATAAACATTCACATACAGGTTTTTGTGCGAATATATATTTTAATTTCTCTTGGGTTATTACCTAGGAGTAGGACTGTAGCATTGTATGACAATTATGTGTTTAACTTTATAAGAGACTGCTAAGCTCTCTTCAAACAGATCCCAGTGTTTTGGCTTCTTATCAGCAATATATGAGAGTTCCAGTTGTTTTGCATACTTGTTAACATTTAATACAGCCAGGCTTTCTGGTTTGTTTCTTTTAGTTTTAGCCATTCTGTGTAGTGATATCTCATTGCGTCCCTTTAAGTTTTGATGCCCTAAATTATCCTCGACTGTATTTTTTTAAACTTGTTTTTTAAAATCTAGCAGGTAACCTGTTTTGTTGTTATTATTTCTTTTTGGTTTCCTAGCATTAAAAAAAAAACTTGTACAGAATTAGACAGAAGAGTATAATAAATCTGTGTGAACTGATCACCTAGCTTCAATGATTGTCAGTATTTGCCATTTCTTTTCATCAGTCACCACCATCAATTTTGTTTGTTTCTGGAGTCCTTTAAAGCAAATTTCATACTTTATTTCATTAGTTAATATTTCAATATGAATTCCTTGAGGAACTTCAAAAATAAAGCAAAGGTAATCATGTATAACAAAATTAGCAATGATTCTTTAATATCCCCTAATAATCAGTCTATTTTCAAATATCCTCAATTGCCTCAAGCATGTCCTTTAAAAAATTGCTTTGTTTACATTTAATTTGCTTATGACATGAAGAGGAAGCTATAAAATCCAAGGTCCTACTTTTTTTCAAATGATTGTGGTTCCACTCAATTTTCAGAAATAGTTTGAAGTCAGTTCAGATTTTACTGAGCTATAGTTTATCTATTCAAATTATATTTTTGTTATATAACAGCAATTGGGAATTATAAGGCAAATATTAAGAACATTGAATTGGCATATCATTTAACTCACAGATCAAAACAGTTAAAAGATGCCTGCCACTAATGGACAGTACAGTCAATTGATTCTGTTGGCAGTGAATATATGGGTTGGCATTACCAGCCCAGGGTAGCGGGGAGAGGACAAATGCGGTGGTAGGGGAATTGGAAGGGATTCTTTATTTGGCCAACAGACAGAAGGGCTCACTTCTCTCACCTGGCATTGTTACAAATAAGGTTTGTTCATAGTGGGCCCCTAGCACAACTATGGAATTGATAAAACACTATCAAGAGGGGTGTGTGTGTGTGTGTGTGTGTGTGTATGTGTATGTATGTGTGTGTTGTCCCAGAGGTTTCATCCAAATACAATTTTGGTTTTATTTTGTTTAAAATAATTTATTCTTTCTTTCACTTTAGTTAGTAAATAGAAAAGACTTTATTTTGAATTTGTTCCATTGTTGCTTTTATCTTTTTAAACTGTGGTTTAGTTCACAGCCGAGTTATATAAAAGTAATTAATATTTAGATTTGAAGATCAGCATCTCGGTGATTTCTGTTCTGATTTTTTAAAGTACATGGTTCAGTTTAGATTCCAGATTGGAACAAGCCTTTTTCTTCAATCCAAACCTATATGGATTCCTACAGCCTTGAGCTCTTTTTCAACATTTGCACAAATGTATTTGCTTGCTCTATTACCGTTTAGTACAGATAAGAAGGTTCAAGTAAATGTAACCTGCACAATAAGAATATAATCACTGTTTAAAATCAAACTTCAGAACAGGTCAACATGGCATAATCTCCTGTATAAATGATCTGTAATTTGCCTCTCCAGATAGTCATCTTGGCCCTGGAGTGGTTTAAAAGATAGTAGCTGCCAAAAATTGTTAACCATTAAACAAAGCTTTTCTTTTCTTTTATGTGGCAGGAACAAAGGTACACTTTTAAATTTGTGTCTGAAAAATGCATTGGTTTTGAATCCAATTCACTCTACAACCCTTGCTTTTGGGATCCAGGAGGAACCTTTCCAAAAAGGGTTTTTGGTTTGTTTTTTTGTTTTGTTTTGTTTTGCCTTTATGGAGTGACCTGAGCCAAGGTATGTGCGTTTTATTTCCGGGGGCAAAGTTGACATAAAGAAAACTTGGAAAACCCAAGGGAGGCTTGAAAGGACTATGTATTACACTGGAATGTATTCCATCAATTGTCAGAGTACTTAGGAACACTGAGTCATCATGGGGAATTGTCCCCTTCATGAAGGCAACAATGGGTTTGTATTATGGAGAATATTCATCTCTCTCATTGAACCATAGTGCAATTTGGCAGTCCACACATTCGCGTTTCATGGTAGCTAAAAAGAAAACATTTGTATTTATGTTCTATTTCATAAAATTAGACCACTATATTGCTTCCAACGTCAAAGAATTCTGTAGTTTCACTTTCAAGGCAACTCTAGAAGACAGTATTTTAAGCACTAGGGGACTTGAGATGCATATACAACCAGCCTCTTATGGATTCAATTAGTTACCATTAGAACCTGAAGATCTAAGTTTCTACTTAGTTCTCTGTGCTCATGGTAGGTTTCTCCCAGGGGATTTATTTCATGGTTACATTTGGTTTCTGCCAAATTCTTCTTTTGATATTTAGAATGTCTTTTTAGACCTTTACCAATGGAAGGAAAATGCCAGGTATTTCATCAGCATAATGTACCTATATGCCAAAGCCAATCAGATTATCATGTTACTTGCCAAATTCCTTAGATCATACATGTTGGCAAAGTAATCGCTTCCTTCCACCTATTAGATTTGTTGTTTTTAATGCCAGATGAGAGAAACAAAGATACTTCAAGCAATCTTTTATAATCAGGTGACTTGCTACTATGAACATTTAGGGTTAGGCAATTCTTTGTTGGAGGTGGGGACTATCTTGTGCATTGTAGAATGCTTACCAGCATCCCTGACCTCTACCCACTGTTCCAATAGAAACCCCCTTGCAAGTCATGACAATCACAAATGTCTTCAAACATTGCCAAGTACCCCATGGGGAGCAAAACTGCCCCCTGTTGAGAACGAGTTTTATAAACAGCAAGACAGGTATTCATCCTCAGTCTTTTGAATTATTTATTAATTAATACGTTCCACAGTTGGCTTCTGTGTAAGGGGTGGTGCTAGACATGAGGGACTATTGGATATGATCCTTGCACATGGCTTGTTTTCACAAAGCTTATGAGTTAGCCTAGGAAGCGCACAATCTAACCTCATTCTTAACATCTCCCTGGCAAGAGTCAAGAATCAGGTCAGTGTAGGACAGGACCCATTTGGAAACTCACACCTTGCACTGGCTCATGACCTGCCTATTTGACCCTGAATCCCCAAACCAGAGCACCTGTGTAGCCTCAGTGGGCACTCAAACAGGGTGATTCCATTCTCTTTTGAACTCTTCCAGGGTATTAGATTTGTGCCATTGATTATCTACTGCCCAGTTTATAGACATTGTGTACAGTTCATCATTTTCTTATTTTTAATGATTAGCACCCTCCGTAAGGTGGATTTGGCTGGCTGCCTGGATGAATGGTTCGGTTGATTATTTTGCAGCATCTTGGCAGCCAAACTAAAGAGTTTGGAGACAATTTCTTTTAGTATGGGAATGACATGGCTGATTACTTAGTAATATCCACGTGTCACGGTGCTGGGAAGATTTGGAGAGGGGACAGCATGAAGCCAAAAAGATAATAAAATGATTTTATATTCCTCCTATGGATCAGTAAAGTACAGTAGCAGAATAGCAGCAATATCAATGGGGAACAAAGGATCAAAAAGGAGAGCCATTTCAAAGAAAAAATAAATAAGATTTTGGAAGAGGAAATGATCATTACAGAGAAATTGAGTCAAAAGACTCAAGTTCAGTATGTGTAGATATGAAAATGTGGTTTCTCCATTAAATACAAATACAGGTATTGAGATGAATAAAAGATATCCTGATATACCGAGGCCATCATTCTTCATGTAACTTTCCTCATTTGAAAGTAATATTCTTATGAATTTTCTATTCTTACATTAAGTCTAGCTGTAAACTAAGAGCAACCAAACAGGAGGTAGGATGATTCACTTTTTTAACAATATCACATGTAAACAATGCTGTAAAAAGCAATGCAATATGAATACAAGAGGCCTGAAATCAGAATCAATAAATCTGGGCTCCCCAGATGATGTAAGTGAAGCCTCACATGGCATTATTCACCACTCAGTTCACCTCACCACATTTCTCTTTCCTCAATGTGAAAAAAGTGGCTGACAAGTGAAGCTTTCCTTAAATTGTAGTATTTTTAGAAATGCCAATTATATAAATGATATCCTCCTTATTAGTAATCTTCAAGTAGTTATATAATGTGCAGAATCATCTCAAGCACTAATTTTAAAGTAAATGAATATTGAGTGTCTCATATATGTCAGACCACTTTTCTGGGCACTGAGAATAAAGGGGTTTATAAAATAAACGCCTTGTTCTTTTCCTCTTGGAGTTTACACTCTAATAGGGCAGACAGATAATAAACATATAAAGAAATGAATATGTAATAAATCATGTGGTAGTAAGTCCAATGAAGACAACTATGGCACTATAATAGGACTGAAGGTGATTGAGGTGTTATTTTTGATCAGTGAAGTGACATGTGAGAAGACTAGAAGGAAAGCAGGAAGCAGGCTATGCAGTGTACTAGAGAAGACTATTCTGAGCAAAGGAAACAGCAGGTGCAATGGTCCTGAAAAGGAGGAGTGCTTGGCCCCTTAGGTAAACATCAGTGAGGCCAGGTGGCTGGAGCAGAATGAGTGACAGGGGAAGGAGAGGAAGTCAAAAGGGAGTAAGAGCCAGTTTATTAAGGGCTTTGTAGACCATGGAAAGGACATCAGGGTTTTCTCCCCAAATGTGATGGGAAGAAATTGAGAGTGTTTTGAGTAGACAATGACACAATCTGATTCAGAGTTTCCAGCAGTGGTTCTCAACCAGGGATAATTTTTGTCCCCAGGGTACATTGGGGAATGAATGTCTGGGGACATTTTGGTTGTCACAGCTGGGGAGAAGTGCTCCTGGTCTCCAGTAAGCAGAGATTAGCGATGTTGTTAAATGTCCTACAATGCAAAGGACAACCCCTTTCCCTTACCACTGCCCATTCCCACCACCAACGCACACAGCAAAGAATTTTCTGGGCCAAAATGTCAACAGTGCCTGTTTACAAGATACCTCTACCATTGTGAAGAGAACAGACTGTGGTGGGGCCAGGGTAAAAGCGGGGTAACAGTAGGAGTCAACTGCATTAGACTCAGGTGTCAGGGGTAGAGACTGGAAAGTGGTCAGATTGGGGATACACTGTGAAGACCACAATAATAAAATTTGTAGATAAATTTAGTATAAGAGATGACTCAAGAATGACTCCAAGTTTTCTGGCATGAACTACTGAGCTGAGGAATTTAGGGAGAGTAGCCAGTTTGGGAAGATATCAAAAATTCATTTTTGAACATGTTAACCTTGAGAACTTGCTAGCTATCTAAGTGTAGATCCCAAGTAGCACTCTATAAATATAAATCTTAGAAACGTGAATCTAAAGTTACATGTTTGGCTGCAAATATAAAGTTGACAGTGGTATTGCACAGGATTCTTAATTGCAGACAACAGTCCATTCTAGCCAGTTTAAATCAAAATGGGATGTTACGTAGTTCCAACAATCTCTGGGTAGGATGGAACAAGACCTGATATTATTTGGTCAGAAACAATACAGCCAGGGTACACATCCAGCCACACCATAGGAAAGTTCTGGTAAAAACACCACTGTTGCTACTATCCACTATGACTTTAGGGACTGGAAATTGGAGATGTACTCAATTTGCCTCAGACCAAGCAGGTGTCTTAGCCTTCATGCTAGATAATCCTATTATCTCTCCTAGTCACAATTGTGCCCAAATCTTGTACCTGTACATTTGATGCCACATGTCTCCACTCTAGCTATAAGAAAAACATACAGTTTTAGCTTTGCAGTTTCTGTAATATTGGAAGGCGAGCTAGAACGGTTTGGAACGAGTGTTAATAAGTCAACTTGCTCCCTATATGCCTCAAGAAGCCACTGGCATATAGATGGATTTTACAGTTAGGGTGTTTGATATGTGGGGAGAGAAGAATATTTAGTGGGATGAGCTCTTAGGCATCCCAACACTTGGATGTCCAGTAAGGAGACTGAAAAGAATAATGTAGTGACAGGAATGAGAACCAGGAAATTGTGATATTCTAGAAGCCAAACCAGGAGGGTGTTTCAAGGAATAAGTGATCAACTGTATCGAATGGTGCTGTCAGATCAATTATGGGCAGACAATTAACCAGTGGATTTGAAAACACTGAGGTTATTCATAACCTGACAAGAGACAATTCAGTGGAGTGATGGGGACAAAAGCCTGATTAGAATGGGTGCAGGAGAGACTGGGAGAGGGTGAAGTGGAGACAGTGAGTATAAAAGGGACAGAGATATAGTCCTGAAAGTTGGAGGGGGAAATGGGGCTAAAGAAGGGTCTTTGTTTTCAAATGGAAAATATTTAAAAATTAAATATTAAAAGAAAGGCATAACATGGCCACATTTTAAAGCAATCCAGCCAAGTTCTATATTGTAAACTCTCTTTCACAGAAATTGGTTTATATCTTGGTCTTTGCCAATACTGTGCTTTTAAACATTGCTCCTAATCATTTAGAAAGCCTCCATGGGGAATGCCAAGAGATTTCTGATTAGCAGCTCATTGCCCTCTGAGCCTTTTATGCATATATACATATACATATACATATACATATATATGTGTGTGTATATATATACATATATATGTATAAAAAATCATTGTCAAGATCATCCTTTCAAAACTGAGATCTCTGATCTTGTTCAAGCTTTTCCTAAAACACTTTTCATTTTTCTCTACTTTTAACAAACAAGCTTCATTAGAAAATACTACCCTTTGTTATCCATAAGAGGAGTTCACTTTAGAAAGTGGTAGAATGTGAAGATCTTGCTGTAATAATATATCTCTCTTCATCTGCTGAAGCACAGCTACTATGAAAACAGAATGAGTAACTTCTTCCATTCAACACTCCCAGCTCTACCTAAAGGGAACATGTCTGAAGAATTAAGTGATTTGGTCACCTTTAATACATTTTCATTTCCATAATATCCTCTTAACAATTCAAGTGACATGTTTCTCCATTTAAGTCTCCCACTGGGCATCTCTATCTTTTCACAAACTGTTTTTAGTTATTATATTTGTATTGTCTATGGAGATTAGGTTTGCTGCTACGACAAATCAGGGGAGATTTTAAAGGATGACATTAATTTGACAATTTTAGGAGTATTTATTCATATCTTTAAATATCAAAAGGATTAGAACAGTCATTTGGTTTTTTCCTTATATATTTTGTATGTTAACTTTTTGTCAGATACATGGCAAATATTTTCTTCCATTCTGTAAACTGCCTTTTAATTTTGTTGATTGTTGCCTTTGCTTCGTTTGATGTAGTCCCACTTGTTTATTTTTGCTGTTGTTGGTTGTGCTTTTGGTGTCATATCCAAAAACTAATTGCTAAAATAAATGTTAGGGAGCTTTCCCCTGTTTTGTTTTCTAGGAATTTTATGGTTTCAGGTTTTACATTGAAGTAAATAATTTTTATGAATGGTGAAAGATAGGAACCCAATTTTGTTCTTTTGCATGTGACTATTTAGTTTCCCACCACCATTTATTAGAAAGACTATCCTTTTCCCACTGTGTATTCTTGGCACTCTTGTCAAATATTAGTTGACCATATATGTGTGGGCTTATTTCTGGCCTCTCTGTTCCTTTCCAGTGGTCTATGTGTCTGTTTTCATGCCAGTACCATACTGTTTTGATTACTAAAGATTTGTAATATAGTTTGAATTAGGAAGTGTGATGCCTCCTGCTTTCTTCTACATTCTCAAGATTGCCTTGGCTATTCTGGGTCTTTTGTGGTTCCATAGGAATTTTAGAATTTTTTTTTTCTATTTCTGTGAAAAATGCCAATGGAATGTTTTTAGAGGTTGCAATGAGTCTAAAGATCACTTTGGGCAGCATGGATATTTTAACAATACTAATTCTTCTGATCTATGAGCACAGGATATCTTTCTATTTTTTGTGTGTCTTCAGTTTCTTTCATCAATGTGTTATAGTTTTCAGTTTACAGATCTTTCATCTCTTTGGTTAAATTTATTCCTAAGTATTTTATTGTTTCTGATGCTGTTATAAATAGGATTGTTTTCTTTCTTTTTTAGATAATTCATTGTTAATGAATAAAAATGCAACTAATTTTTCATATGTTGATTTTGTATTCTGCAACTTTATTGAATTCATTTATTAGTTCTAACAGTTTTTCTGGTGGAGTCTTTAGGGTTCTCTTGACATAAGATTCTATCATCTTCAAACAGAGAAAATCTTACTTTTTCTGATTGGGATGTCTTTTATTTCTTTTTCTTGCTTAATTGCTCTGTCTAGGACTTCTAGTAGTATGTTGAATAGAAGTGGTGAGAGTGGGCATCCTTGTCTTGTTCCTGATCTTAGAGAAAAAGAATTCAGCTTCCCACTATTGAGTATAATGTTAGAGGTGGGCTTGTTATATATGGCCTTTATTATGTTGAGGTATACATCTATATCCAATTTGTTGAGAGCTTTTATTATGAAAAAATGTTGAATTTTGTCAAATGTTTTTTCTGCCTCTGTTGAGATGCTCATATGATTTTTATATTTCATTTTGTAAATGTGGTATATCACATTTATTGATTTACATGTCAAACTCTCCTTGCATCCCAGAGAAAAATCTCACTTGATCATGGTATATAATCTTTTTGATGTGCTGTTGAATTTGATTTACTAGTATTTGTGCATATTTTCAATTCTTTTCAGTTTGCTGAGGTTTATTTTATGGCCCAGAATATGGTCTATTTAAATTCAATATTCATCACACTTAGTGAATATTCATATATTTCACTACAGAAATATTCATGTGATTTATTTCTTGGGGCTGCCCTAGTCTTTAATGTGGGTGACACACTGTATATGTAGCATATAATATTCTTAAAATTTGAAAAACTGTGAATTCTGAAATACATCTTTTTTCAGGGATTTGGAATAAGAAATTCTTGGTTATATTATCATCCTTGTGATCAAGAATAAGTTTATATTATTTTTAGATTGTCACTGACATGAAAACAAATAAATTTTAAAATTTCATAGAAGAACTTGCAGACTCAAAAGAATATTTCCATAGACCATGGGGTCTGTGGTTCCCAGCTAAAAAAACTTAGCAATGATGAATTTACAGTATAAGGGTTGTTGAGTTTTCTTTGGCTCTAGTTGCTTTCTCAGCAAAGATCTTTGAAATGCTAAACTATCTGACAGGCAAATTTGGCTGGCACTTTTGCTTTGGATTTTCCTGGATGTGATCAGAATTGCCAAAGGTAATCAACCCCATTCTAGATCATAGCAATCTTGCTTATTGAAATCCGATAATTATCAGTTGTAACTAAAAAGTTCTTGTTGAAACCAAGAAGGTTAGCAGTTTTAGAAGAAATTCTAATGCCATTCCTAAATCTGTGGTAATGAGCTGGAGGCAAATAATATATTTAAGGGTCCTTATAATTGCAAGCTTTAGTCCAGAATTAAATAAATAATGCCAATCTTTATTAAAAAATATTGTTTAGTGAAAATGATCAAGAGGCCTCTGTTGTGGTCGGTCATGGTGGCTCATGCTTGTAATCCCAGCACTTTGGGACGCCAAGGAGGGTGGATCACTTGAGGTCAGGAGTTCGAGGCCAGCCTGGCCAACATGGTGAAACCCTGTCTGTACTAAAAAAATACAAAAAATAAAAAATAAAAATTAGCCAGGCGTGTTTATGTGTGCCTGTAATCTCAGCTACTCAAAAGGCTGAGGCAGGAAAATCACTTGAACGCAGGAGGTGAAGGATGCAGTGAGCCCAGATTGTGCTACTGCACTCCAGCCTGGGCGACAGAACGAGACTCCATCTCAAAAAGAAGGCCTCTGTTGTGTAGGATGAGGGGGAAAGACTCCAGATCAGCTACAAAAGTTAACCCGTTAAATTCAATGGACACTGTATAGGCCAGCCAAACTTTTGGGTAAGAGAAAGACAATACAGGGAGAAAAAAACAGGCAAAGCTGTGACATGGTTTGCATTCTTTAAACATAAGCAATCAAGGAATCAAGAGAATCATGGGAAATTGACTAGATATTGTAAACGATGCCACAACTGCTCTGCACATTTTGCACTCCTGATTGCCCAGGAACTAAGACCTCTGCCTTATTTCAATAACATTATAGAGAAATTAATGTGCTAAAGAGGAGAACAGTAATTGGGGGTGGAGCAGTACATCATCTGGTTGGCTCCACCTTGGCAAAGTCTTGAACAGCAACTTGGATTTGATGTCATTAAATAGAACAATATTAAAAGTTACTTTTAACTGGCTGCTACTGTGTTGCTTCCCCTCTGGACTCTGGTTGGACTTCATGTTAAGTAATAAAAGTGATGTGATTATTCATTCCAGTTGAATGACATGGTCTGCTCTTGGATACCAGCTCGAAAGGAAAAGTTCAGGAAGCTGAGACTCAGGACTGGAAACAGATGAATGAGCCATCTCACCATGCCCTGTGCAGGCTAGACAGTGAATGTCAGTGGGATGAACCTCCCTCTCCACCCTGGGGCTGGGGAAAGGTGGCACACGGAAAGTTAATAGGTTCTACATAGCATTCCTGACAAAGCACTTATTTTTCATTTATATTTAACCTAGATGTTTAAAAAACCCAAAAAAGCAGATCAGAGTTTTTGAGGAATCCATTACTAAGTACAACCCTTGGTCAGGGATGTTACCTAGAAAATCCTATTCTGATTCCACTCCCATTTCAAATTTAGGAAATATACCTGCTGGTCTCAGTCTCCTCTACATCTGAAATCAACTTCAGAGGCAGAATGGAGATTTGGTTAGGTAAATGGTGGGTATCTATAGCATTCTTTGAAGAGAGAAAAAGGCAAAGCCAGGGCTGCAGGCAGTCATGAGTAGAATTCTTACACCCCGTGAAAAATCAAGCTGTGCATGATTCTGTTTCAGCACTGTCTACTCTTGGTTGCCTTAAGTGGCTACTTCCAGTGAATGCAAAGTTCAGTCTCCCAAACTGAACTGTGTACCTGAATATTCTGGGAAGGTATCCTTATTTTATTTTCCTTCAAAACCCTAAAGCCTGCTGGCCAGGTAAAGTAAGAAAACATATGGTCTTTATTTAGTTATTTTGTCCTTACTGCCAAGACTAAGAGGAGGGTGAGGAGTGAAGATTTCTTGGCTGTCTCCGATGCTTTCCTTTAATCTTACTTTATTTGCTAAGAGCTAATAAAAAAATCTGAAGTGCTTAACTGTCAAGTGTTGCTTTTTTTCTGGGCATTGGTATTTGATTTGTTTCTTGGCCTAAATTCCCTCCCTCTTTTTACCACCAAATGGGCGATTGTGAACATCCTTTGTAATGCTGTGCTCATTCTCCTTTCTTTGATGTATTTTTCAGCTTCTTGAAGTTATTGTCTTTTTCTACTCTTATTCAAAAATTTAAGCCACACTCATATTGGATTTATATAAAATAATTTAATTATAGAAGTAATATTTTTGGAAAAGATGAGAAAATCATTTATAATTTTCCTGTCCAATTGCAGTAGCTCTTGATTTATTCTCTTTTAATATGTGTTGTATTTTCCATAGTGTCAGAGTGTGCATAGAATTCTGCTCCAAATGTCTTTCACGCCACATTATCCAATCAATATGATTTCATGTTCACTAATTCTGCTTTGTAATAATTAGATTGCTGGGGCGCACCCAAGATGGCCAAATAGGAACAGCTCTAGCCTCCAGCTCCCAGCATGAGCGACACAGAAGGTGGGTGATTTCTGCATTTTCAACTGAGGTACCAGGTTCATCTCACTGGGGTGTGTCGTGTCAGACAGTTGGCGCTGGTCCTTGGGTGCAGGCCGACCAGCGAGGGCTGAAGCAGGGCGAGGCATCACCTCACCTGGGAAGTGCAAGGGGGAAGGGAATTCCTTTTCCTAGCCAAAGGAAATTGAGACACACAACACCTGGAAAATTGGGTAACTCCCACCCTAATACTGCGCTTTACCAAGGGTCTTAGCAAACGGCACATCAGATGATTATGTCCCACACCTGGCCCAGAGGGTCCCATGCCCACGGAGCCTCCCTCATTGCTAGCACAGCAGTCTGAGATCTAACTGAAAGGTGGCAGCGAGGCTGCAGGAGGGGTGCCTGCCATTGCAGAGGCTTAAGTAGGTAAACAAAGCCACCAGGAAGCTCGAATTGGGTGGAGCCCACCACAGCTCAAGGAGGCCTGCCTGCCTCTGTAGACTCCTCCTCTGGAGACAGGGCATAGCTAAACAGAAAGCAGCAGAAACCTCGGCAGAGGTAAATGCTCCCCTCTGACAGGTTTGAAGAGAGCAGTGGATCTCCCAGCACGGAGGTTGAGATCTGAGAACGGACAGACTGCCTGCCCAAGTGGGTCCCTGACCCCTGAGTAGCCTAACTAGGAGACATCCCCCACTAGGTGCAGACTGACACCTCACACCTCACACCTTACACGGTGGGGTACACCCCTGAGACGAAGCTTCCAGAGTGAGAATCAGACAGCAACACTCATTGTTCAGCAATATTCTATCTTCTGCAGGCTCTGCTGCTGATATCCAGGCAAACAGGGTCTGGAGTGGACCTCAAGCAAACTCCAACAGACCTACAGCTGAGGGTCCTGACTGTTAGAAGGAAAACTAACAAACAGAAAGGACACCCACACCAAAACCCCATCAGTACGTCACCATCATCAAACACGAAAGGCAGATAAAACCACAAAGATGGGGAAAAAGCAGTGCAGAAAAGCTGGAAATTCAAAAAATCAGAGTGCATCTCCCCCTACAAAGTAACGTAGCTCATCGCCAGAACAGAACAAAGCTGGATGGAGAATGACTTTGACGAGTTGAGAGAAGAAGGCTTCAGTTAATCAAACTTCTCAGAGTTAAAGGAGGAACTATGTAACCAGCGCAAAGAAACTAAAACCTTGAAAAAAGAATGGATGAATGGATAACTAGAATAATCAATGCAGAGAAAGCCATAAAAGAACTGATAGAAATGAAAACCATGACACGAGAACTACATGAAAAATGCACAAGCATCAGTAACCGACTCAATCAACTGGAAGAAAGAGTATCAGCGATTGAAGATCAAACGAATGAAATGAAGTGAGAAGAGAAGTGTAGAGAAAAAAGAGTAAAAAGAAATGAACAAAGCCTCCAAGAAATATGGGATTATGTGAAAAGACCAAATCTACGTCTGATTGGGGTGCCTGAAAGTGATGGGGAAAATGGAACCAAGTTGGAAAACACTCTGCAGGATATCATCCAGGAGAACTTCCCTAACCTAGTAAGGCAGGCTAACATTCAAATTCAGGAAATACAGAGAACGCCACAAAGATAATCCTCGAGAAGAGCAACTCCAAGACACATAATTGTCAGATTCAACAAAGTTGAAATGAAGGAAAAAATGTTAAGGGCAGCCAGAGAGAAAGGTCGAGTTATACATAAAGGGAAGCCCATCAGACTAACACCAGATCTCTTGGCAGAAACTCTACAAGCCAGAAGAGAGTGGGGGCCAATATTCAACATTCTTAAAGAAAAGAATTTTCAACCCAGTATTTCATATCCAGCCAAACTAAGTTTCATAAGTGAAGGAGAAATAAAATCCTTTACAGACAAGCAAATGCTTAGAGATTTTGTCACCACCAGGCCTGCCCTACAAGAGATCCTGAAGGAAGCACTAAACATTGAAAGGAACAACAGCTAGTAGCCAGTGCAAAAACATGTCAAAATGTAAAGTCCATTGATGCTAGGAAGAAACTGCATCAACTAGCGAGCAAATTAACCAGCTAATATCATAATGACAGGATCAAGTTCACACATAACAATATTAACCTTAAATGTAAATGGACTAAATGCTCCAATTAAAAGACACAGACTGGCAAATTGGATAGAGTCAAGACCCATCAGTTTGCTGTATGCAGGAGACCCATCTCACATGCAGAGACACACATAGGCTCAAAATAAAGGCATGGAGGAAGATCTACCAAGCAAATGGAAAACAAAAAAAAGGCAGGGGTTGCAATCCTAGTCTCTGATAAAACAGACTTTAAACCATCAAAGATCAAAAGAGACAAAGAAGGCTATTACATAACAGTAAAGGGATCAATTCATCAGGAAGAGCTAACTATCCTAAATAGAAAACTACCAGAACAAAGGATTCACAAAGCAAGTCCTCGCTGACATAATAAAGAGACTTAGACTCCCATACACACATGGGAGACTTTAACACCCCACCGTCAACATTAGACAGATCAACGAGACAGAAAGTTAACGAGGATATCCAGGAATTGAACTCAACTCTGCACCAAGCGGACCTAATAGACATCTACAGAACTCTCCACCCCAAATCAACAGAATATACATTCTCTCTCGCACCACACATTGTAATTTATTCCAAAACACCTATGTAGTTGGAAGTAAAGCACTCCTCAGCATATGTAAAAGAACAGAAATTATAAAAACTGTCTCTCAGATCACAGTGCACTCAAACTAGAACTCATTCAAGAAACTCAATCAAAAACCACTAACCACATGGAAACTGAACAACTCCGTTCCTGAATGACTACTGGGTAACATAACTAAATTAAGGCAGAAATAAAGATGTTCTTTGAAACCAATGAGAACAAAGATACAACATAATGCAACTCGGACACATTTGTGTTATGTGTAGAGTGGGAAATTTATAGCACTAAATGCCCACAAGAGAAAGCTGGAAAGATCTAAAATCGATAGCCTAACATCACAATTAAAAGAACTAGAGAAGCAAGAGCAAACACATTCAAGAGCTAGCAGAAGGCAAGAAATAACTAAGATCAGAGCAGAACCGAAGGAGATAGAGACACAAAAACCCTCCAAAAAATCAATGAATCCAGGAGTTGGTATTTTGAAAAGATCAACAAAATTGATAGACCGCTAGCAAGAATAATAAAGAAGAAAAGAGAGAAGAATCGAATAGACCAAGAAAAAATGATAAAGGGGATATCACCACCGACCCCACAGAAATACAAACTACCATCAGAGAATACTATAAACACCTCTACGCAAATAAACTAGAAAACCTAGAATAAATGGATAATTACCTGGACAATTACACTCTCCCAAGACTAAACCAGGAAGAAGTTGAATCCCTGAATAGACCAATAGCAGGCTCTGAAATTGAGGCAATAATTAATAGCCTACCAAACAAAAAAAGTCCAGGACCAGATGGATTCATAGCCGAATTCTACCAGAGGTACAAGGAGGAGCTGTTACCTTTTCTTCTGAAACTATTCCAATCAATAGAAAAAGAGGGAATCCTCCCTAACTCATTTTACGAAGCCAACATCATCCTGATACCGAAGTCTCACAGAGATACAACAAAAAAAGAGAATTTTAGACCAATATCCCTGATGAACATCGATGCAAAAATCCTCAATAAAATACTGGCAAACCGAATCCAGCAGCACATCAAAAAGCTTATCTACCATGATCAAGTGGGCTTCATCCCTGGGATGCAAGAGTGGTTCAACATACACCAATCAATAAATGTAATTCAGCATGTAAACAGAACCAAAGACAAAAATCACATGATTGCTTCAATAGATGCAGAAAAGGCCTTTGAGAAAATTCAACAGCCCTTCATGCTAAAAACTCTCAATAAATTTGGCATTGATGGAATGTATCTCAAAGGCAACAAGAACTCATTTATGACAAACCCACAGCCAATATCATACTGAATGGGCAAAAACTGGGAAGTATTCCTTTGAAACTGGCACAAGACAGGATGCCCCTCTCACCACTCTATTCAACATAGTGGTGGAAGTTCTGGCACAAGGGGCAATCAGGCAAGAAGAAAGATAAGGGTATTCAATTAGGAAAGAGGAAGTCAATTGTCCTGTTTTAGTGGCATGATTTGTATATTAGAAAGCCTCATTGTCATAAGCCAAAATCTCCTTAAGCTGATAAGCAACTTCAGCAAGAAGTCTAAGGATACTACAAAATCAATGTGTGAAAATCCCACAAAGCATTCTTATACCACCAGTAATAGACAAACAGAGAGCCAAATCATGTATAAACTCACAGTTCACAATAGCTTCAAAGAGAATAAGAGAAATACTAGAATTCAACTTACGGGGATGTAAAGGACCTGTCAGGAGAACCTGGAAACCTGCTCAAGAGGGAAATAAAAGAGGACACAAACGAAAGTGGAAGAACATTCCATGCTCATGGATAAGAAGAATCAATGTCATTTGTGCCATACTGCCCAAAGGTAATTTATAGATTCAATGCCATCTCCATTAAACTACCAATGACTTTCTTCACAGGAATTACAAAAACTGCTTTAAAGTTCATATGGAACAAAAGACCCACATTGCCAAGACGTCTAAGCCAAAAGAACAAAGCTGGAGGCATCACACTTCTGACTTCAAACTATACTACAGGCTACAGTAGCAAAGGCGGCACGGGTACTGGTACCAAAACAAGAGATAGACCAGTGGAACAGAACAGAGCCTTCAGAAATATACCACACACATCTATAATACCATCTGATCTTTGACAAACCTATTAAAACAAGAAATGGGGAAAATTCCCTATTTAATAAATAGTGCTAAAGAAAGGAAATTGGCTAGCCATAAGTAGGAAGCTGAAACCCGGATCCTTTCCTTACTCATATATGAAAATTAATTCAAGATGGCTTAGAAACTTAACTTTTAGAGCTAAAACCATAAAACCCTAGAAGAAAACCTAGAGTAATACCATTTAGGACATAGGCATGGGCAAGGACTTCATGTCTAAAACACCAAAACAGCGGCAACAGCTTGCGTTGTAGGGACATGGATGCAGCTAGGAAACCATCATTCTCAGGAAACTATCATAAGAACAGAAACCAAATGCCATGCCACTTTGATAGGTGGGGTGAACAATGAGATCACTTGGACACAGGGAAGGTGAACATCACACACCCGGCCCCTATTGGTAGGGAAGGGGTGAGGAAGGGATAGCATTAGGAGATATACCTAATGTAAAATGATGAGTTAATGGGTGCAGCATACAACATGACACATGTATACATATGTAACAAACCTTACCGTTGTGCACATGTACCTAGGCAAGTATGGCCAATAATAATAATAATAATAATAATAATAATAATAAATAAATAAATAAATAAAAGTTAAGGTTGCTTATTCCACAAGTGACATTGCCTCCAATTTACTTAACCATCCCTTTTCTCAATTGGGACATTTGGATTGATAATAATATCTGCATTTAAGGCTGTATTAATGCTGACAGGAGTTTTGTACAACAATCAAACCTACACAAAATTAATGTGTAGGCCTAATAATGTGTAGAATCTTTGGATATGAAAATGAAGTTATAAAAGTTTGTGACAAATAACAGAATAACTCTCCTTGGTTATTTTCAAGGCGTTCTTACAACTGTAGATTGGGAAAGTGAGCATATGTATGATAATACTTAGGTAGTATCAGCATTCTTAAAAAATAAAAGTATCACTAATACAATCATCCCATACCCATGGTGTCAATTTGCTGTGCGCTTTCTGTAACTTACTCTTGAAAACATTGACTCTTCAATTATATCAATCCCAAGGTCAAAACTAATTATATCTATATAAAAATCTTCAATATTGGTACAATATAAGCATTTTGTTCCTCATCAATTACATAGTAAAGTAGCCTTTTAAATATCTTTCCATGTTCTCATATTTACACATTCTAGTATTTTTCAGAGAAAATTAGAAAATTGATTTTTTTTCTTCTAGAAGACTTGTGACATGTAGACACTAAAAATGGAAACTAACAGCTTAATAAACCTGACTGCATTGTTTATTACTATCCGGCTAATCTACCGCTGTTTTGATAATCGCGAGTGTAAAAACAGGTGAAAGCATCGCTCTTGTCCATTTGGTCGGTACATACATATAACTTTAAATAAATAGTGTATAGCAAATGGATATTGATCCTTTTTTTCTTTTAAATTCTTTTTGTTAATGAAATACTTGAAATGTGCGAGAAATCCTAAAAGATTCTTGATGCAATCATCTCCTAGTCAAATGCCCACATTTTACCAATACCGGAAACCTTTTTAATAATCTTATAAAGATCATTACTTTTTCTTACCACCCAATCTTTTAGTATCTCTTTTCTTCTTTGAAATATATTTTCTTAAATTCTTCTCCACTTTATATACCTGTTTTGTTTTGGTAATTGGCCTTTCTCTGGATACATATTTTTGCTCTACTCTCAAACTATTTAAAATAGCTTTCATTAATGAGAAATGCGACAAATGCACAAGCTTCAGTAATGACTCCAGATCAACTGGAAGAAAGAGTATGTGATTGAGGATCAAATGAATGAAATAGGCGAGAAAGAGAAACCAAAAGAAAAAAGAAAGAAAAGAAATAGACAAAGCCTGCAAAGTAGCCGGGATTATGTAAAAAGACCAAATCTACGTCTGATTAGAATTGCACAGTGAGGGGAAAATGGAACCAAGTTGGAAAACTTTCTTTGGGATATCATCAGGAGAACTTCCCCAACCTAGTAGGGCAGGCCAACATTCAAATCCAGGAAATACAGAAATACATAAGATACTCCTCGAGAAAGGAGCAACTCCAAGACACATAATTGCCAGATTCACTTAAAGTTGAAATGAAGGAAAAATGTAAGGGCAGCCAGAGAAAGGTCGGGTTACCCACGAGGGAAACCCCATCAGACTCACAGCAGATCTCGGCAGAAACTCTGCAAGCCAGAGTGGGGAGACCAATATTCAAGCATTCTTAAAAAAAAAGGTTTTTAAGCCAGAATTTCATATCCAGCCAAACTAAGTTTCATAAGTGAAGGAGAAATAAAATCCTTTACAGAATGGCAAATGCTTAGAGATTTTGTCACCACTAGGCATGCCTTACAAAAGAGACCCTGAAGGAAGCACTCAACATGGAAAGGAACAACCGGTACCAGCCATTGCAAAACGTGCCAAAATGTAAAGGAACCATCGAGGCTAGGAAGAAACTGCATCAACTAACAGGCAAAATAACCAGTTAATATCATAATGGCAGGATCAGTTCACATATAATCTTAACAGCAAATGTAAATGGACTAAATGCTCAATGAAAGACACGGGCTTGTGGCTGGATAGCGAGTCAAGACCCATCAGTCTGCTGTATTCAGGAGACCCATCTCCCTGCGCAGAGACGACACATGACTCAAAATAAAGGGATGGAGGAAGATTTACCAAGCAAATGGAGAACAAAAAAAAAAAAGAAGCAGAGGTTGCAATCTAGTCTCTGATAAAACAGACTTTAAACCATCAAAAGATCAAAAGAGACAAAAGAAGGCCATTACATAATGGTAAAGGGATCAATTCAACAGGAAGAGCTAACTATCCTAAATATATAGCACAATACAGGAGCACCCAGTTACAAAAGCAAGTCCTTAGAGACTTACAAAGAGACTTAGACTCCCTTCCTGGCCAACCGTGGAGACTTCCAACGCTTCATTCATCAAGCATTGGACAGATCAACAAGACAGAAAGTTAACAAAAGGATATAGAATTGAACTCATCTCTGCAGCAGAAACGGAGACCTAATGAGCCATCTATAGAATATACACGAGTAAACAGAATATACATTCTTCTCAGCACCACATCATTACTTACTCCAAAATTGACCACATAATTGGGAGTAAAGCATACTCAACAAATACAACCAAAAACAGAAATTATAACAAAGAAGCTGTCTCTCAGACCACAGTGCAATCAAGCTAGAACTCAGGACTAAGAAACTCTAATCAAAACAACTCAACTACATGGAAACTGAACAACCTGCTCCTGAATGACTACTGGGTACATATGAAATGAAGCAGAAATAAAGATGTTCTTTGGAAACCAATGAGAACAAAGATACAACATATAGAGATCTCTGGGACACGTTTAAAAGCAGTGTGTAGGAAATTTATAGCACTAAATGCCCACAAGAAAGCAGGAAGGTAAAAAGAATTGACACTCTAACATACATGAATTAAAAAGAACTAGAAGCAGGCAAGCATTCCAAGCTAGCAGAAGGCAAAGAAATAACTAAGATCAGAGCAGAACTAGAGGAGATGGGGCCCTACGAAAACCCTCCAAAAATCAATTGCGAATCAGGAGTTGGTTTTGAAAAGATCAACAAAATTGACAGACCACTATGAAGACTAATAAAGAAGAAAAGAGAATCCAAATGCGACACAATTAAAAATGATAAAAGGGAGATAATGCCACCGACCCCACACAGAAATACAAACTACCATCAGAGAATGCTATAAACACCTCTATGCAAATAAACTGGAAAACCTAGAAGAAATGGATGGTACTTTCTGGACACTTACGCTTCAAGACTAAACCAGGAAGAAGTTGAATCCCTGAATAGACCAATAGTAGAGCCTGAAATTGAGGCAATAATTAATAGCCTACCAACCAAAAAGTCCAGGACCAGATGGATTCACAGCTGAATTCTACCAGAGGTATAAGGAGAGTTGGTACCATTAGCTAGAAACTATTCCAATCAATAGAAAAAGAGATCCTCCTAACTTTCATTTATAGAGGCCAACATCATCCTGACACCAAAGGCACAAGCAGAGACACAACAAAAAAGAAATTTTAGACCAATATCACGATGAACATCGATGCAAAATCCTCCAATAAAATACTGGCAAACCGGTTTCAACAACGCATCAAAAGCTTATCCACCCATGATCAAGTGGGCTTCATCCCTGGGATGCGAGCTGGTTCAACATTACATAAAATCCAATAAACATAATCCAGCATATAGAAACAGAGACCAAAGACAAAAGAACCACATGATTATCTCAATAGATGCAGAAAAGGCTTTTGACAAAATTCAACAGCCCTTCATGCTAAAACGCTCAATAAATTAGGGTATTGATGGAGCATTACTCAAAATAATGGAAGCTATTTATGACAAACCCACAGCCAATATCATACTGAATGGGCAAAAACTGGAAAAATTCCTTTGAAAACTAACAAGACAGGGATGCCCTCTCTCACCCTCTATTCAACATAGTGTTGGAAGTTCTGGCCTTCCAAGGCAATTAGGCAAGAGAAAGAAATCAAGGGAATTCAGTTAGGAAAAAGAAAGAAGTCAAATTGTCCCTGTTTGCAGATGTGTATGATTGTATATTTAGAAACCCCATTGTCTCAATACAAAATCTCCTTAAGCTGATAGAAACTTCAGCAAAGTCTCAGGATACAAAATTAATGTGCAAAAAATACAAGCATTCTTGCTCTACACCAATATGTGAACAAACACAGGCAAATCATGAATGAACTTCCATTCTAATTTAGCTTCAAAGAAATCAAATACCTAGAATCCAGCTTTACAAAGGGATGTAAGGACCTCTTTAAAGGAGAACTACAAACCACTGCTCAGTGAAATAAAGAGGACAGAAACAAATGGAAGAACATACCCATGCTCATGGATAGGAAGAATCAATATCATTGAAAATGGCCACTTTTAAGGTAATTTATAGATTCAATGCCATCTCAAGCTACCAATGACTTTCTTCACGAAATTGGAAAAACTGCTTTAAAGAGTTCATATGGAACCCAAAAAAAGGCCCGCATCTCCAAGACAATCCTAAGTCCAAGAACTGGAGGCATCCGCAGCTACCTGACTTCAAAACTATACTACAGGCCACAGTAACCAAAACAGCATGGTACTGGTACCAAAGGAAACAGAGATATAGACCAATGGAACAGAACAGAGTCCTCAGAAATAATACATGCAAGCCATCTGATCTTTGACAAACCTGACAAAACAAAAAGAAATGGGGAAAGGATTCCCCATTTTAATAAATAGTGCTGGAAAATTGGTAGCCATAAGTGGAAAGCTGAAACTGGATCCTTTCCATATTCCTTATCACGAAAATTAATTCAAGATGGATTAGGAGAACTAAATACGGGCCCTAATGTAAAATCCCTAGAGGAAAACCTGGGTAGTACCATTCAGGACATGACATGGGCAAAAAGTACATGTCTAAAACACCAAAAACAGCAGCAGCAAAAGCTAAAAATTGACAAAATGGGATCTAAGTGAAACTAAAGAGCTTCTTGCAGCAAAAGAAACTACCATCAAGGTGAACAGGCAACCTACCACAGAATGGGAAAATTTTGCAATCTATAAATGACAAAGGGCTAATATCCGGAACACCAAAGAACTCAAAACAAATTTACAAAGAAAAAAACAAACAACCCCATCAAAAGTGGGCAAAGGATATGAACAGACATTTCTCAAAGAAGACATTCATACAGTCAACAGACACATGAAAAATGCTCATCATCACTGTGCATCAGGAAATGCAAATCAAAACCACAATGAGATACCATCTCACACCAGTTTGAGAATGGCGATCATTCAAAAGTCAGGAAACAACAGGTGCTGGAGAGGATGTGGAGAAATAGGAACACTTTTACACTGTTGGTGGGATTGTAAACTAGTTCAACCATTATGGAAAACAGTATAAAGCGATTCCTCAAGGATCTAGAACTAGATGTACCATATGACCAAGCATCCCATTACTGGGGATATACCCACAAGTTATAAGGTATTGCACTATAAAGACACATGCACGATATGTTTTATTGCAGCACTATTCTAATAGCAAAGACTTGGAATCAGCAAATGTCCATCGACAGATTGGATTAAGAAAATGTGGCACATATACACCATGGAATACTATGCAGCCATAAAAGCGGATGAGTTTCGTCCTTGCGGGACATGGATGCAGCTGGAAACCACATCATTCTTAGCAAACTATCACAAGAACAGAAAACCAAACTTACCGCTGTTCTCACTCCTTGGGGGTGGGAACTGAACAATGAGATCACTTGGACTCAGGAAGGGGAACATCACACACGGGGCTATCATGGGGGAGGGAGGGATTGCATTGGGAGTTATACCTGATGTAAATAATGACGAGTTGATGGGTGCAGCAAGACCAACATAACTTTCTAAGTATACATATGTAACAAACCTGCCGTTATGCACATGTGCCTACAACTTAAAGTATAATAAATTAAAAAAATAAAAAATAAAAAATAAAAAAAAAATAAAAAATAAAAAAAAAATAGCTCGTGTCACTTTGTTTTATGTGTTTCTCTTGTGGGCAGCATATGGGTACATTTAATTTTTAATCCAATCTGATAATCTCAATGTTTAATGGTTTTATTAATCTTTTTGTGTATATTTTTACTGACGTGATAAAATTATTTATGCTGTCTTTTTTCCTTTTTCTTTATTATCTTTTGATTTGCTACTATTTTTATTTTCGCTTTCTAACATCTGTGGGATGAATAACTTTTTAAACTATTCTTCTTTTAATAAGATAAGGCTTGCATTTGTATTACTTTAGTGGTTATTCATACATGTTAGCATACACAGCAAGTTTAAATTTATCTAACAGCTTTAAGGTTATTTGGTAGTCCCACCCTCCTCCAGGACATAGCAAGAGCTATAATGCTTTAAATAGCCATAGAAACTTCCCATTCTCTTGTTATTCAAGTCTATAATTTTACTCTTATCTCTTTCAAAAAAACCTTTTTTATCAGAGTTATTTATGTTTATTTACATATTTTATTAATTTTAGGCTCCCAATTGCTTCTTGTACCCCACATTTTCTTCTGGGTTTCCATTTCTTCATTCAGAAGCCCCTCACTCCTTGTAACTTTAGTGAGTGTCTCTGGCTTTGAGTAACTGAAAATGTCTTGTCTTTGCTTTTGCTTTAGAATGATAGTTAACTGGGTATAAAATCCAGTGTTGGCATTTATTGTCAACATTTTGAGGTTATTAATCCATTATATTCTGGCATTCATTTCCAATTACAAAGAAATGCACTGGGAATATAACCAACAGGATTCAGTTCTCTGTCTTTTCTCTCTGGCAGCTCTTAAGATATTTTGTATGTTACCCTTTTTGTATGTTACCCTTAATGTTCTGTAGTTTCATTTCAAGTGTCTAGGTGTGGATTTATTTCCATTTATCCTCCTTGGTACTTGGAGCATTCTTTTAAATTGAAGACTCATGTCTTCTCCAATTTAGGTATTTTCCAGCTATAATAACAGTCATTTCCTCCATTCTTGGTGCCCCATTTCTCTGATGCCACTCCAACACAGTCAAAGTGGTGGTTTGGGGCATCTCATTACAGCCTGGCCAGAATGGAAGTCTAAGCTCTGCACTCTGCCTTTGCTGGCTGGGGTAGAGGTGCAGCTGCAATTTGTTTTTTCTTTTCTTTTATTTTCTTTTGTGGAGTTTGACTAGAGTAGAGTGGTTAGTGTCTAAACGTTCTTCATATTGCCAGTTGCCCTTTCCTGTTTTTTGGCTAGAGAGATCTGGCTTTTCTCAGGTTTTTTTTTTTTTTTTGTCTGTACCTATTGGCATTTCCAGGTATGCAGTCTGGAATATATGATGCAAAAAGAAAACCTCAGGTCCTAAGGTCCCTAGCTGGTCTACCTTCTTTTCTCCACCTTTCAGAGGCTTGTTATATTTGTTTTATGTTTAATGTTCAGGATTTTTTGTGGTACTTAGTTGGAAAAATAGGAAAAAGCATATCTACTCCATCTTCCTAGAAGCAAAGCCTATGTATTTTAAAGTATTTGTCAGACTCCTCTATAAATTAGTTTTTAAGTAGGAAGAACTTAAATAATGATTTAATTATCAATATTTTTGGCTATGTTCCTCATATTAGATTTCTTTGCCTGATTTTGCATTTTGGTTTTCAAGCACATTTTGAGAAAGAGGTTTTGCTTTATTTCTCTCTCTCTCTCTCTTTCAGTGATCCATTGTCTTTTTCTAGTCATTTCATGATTTCTTTCTCAAGACACTAGACTTCAATTCTAGAACCAGGTTTAAAATGTAATTCAAGGTCCTTCCTTTTTCTCAGTGAGCTACAGTTATCACAGATCTGAACCCCAAGGCATTTGGTGACCTAGCTAAGTTCCTAGTGGATCAGCTATCTTTGAGTTCTTCCACTGGTTTGGCCTGTAGGTAACTATGAACTCAGTGAGTGGCAGCAGATTTTTCAGTCTGTTTTCACTGGTGGGGAAAGAGGAAGCCCCACTTCAGCCCTAGCTTTAAGCAATGAGTTTGGCCCAGTGCATCCGAAGTGGAGATGGAGAACCAGAGGGCATGTTAGTCTCGCTTACTTTGAAGCCCAACTGTCTTCTGTTAGGCTCAGGTTGTGAGAGGCTGCTGGGTTTCACGTTTCTGTTATTCTTTCTTTTGACCACAGCAATATGTTGGCCAGGATGGTCTCGATCTCTTGACCTCATGATCCACCCTCCTCTGCCTCCCAAAGTGTTGGGATTACAGGCGTGAGCCACCGTGCCTGGCCTAGTACAAGCTTTTAAAATATTTTTGATATCTCATTACTATGTGTTGGGAGCAGAAACTGTGCACCAAAACATGAACTTGCTGGGCTATCTTAATGGAAAGTCTAAATTTTACTTAAACACCTTTGGAGACACTTGTGGGGAGTAGTTTATATAAGATAACAAGCTGCAAAAAGCTCAGATTAGGTTAACTTCATTAAAGAACCAGTTTTTCGTTAACATCATGTATTTCTTAGCAATTTGGACATATAATTACGTAGTTTTCTTACATCCCCCTTCATATCAACCCATCATCCAAGTAACTTTGTGTTAAATTGTTATTCAGTATTATTGGGTGAATATAAGCCAAATGTGCACTATCACTAAATTTTCTTCTAACCTTCTATTCCCCTAGTGCTCATAACTGTCTCATTTTCCTGGGCTTAGTTATTTTTTTTTCTATGGCTAATTCTTCCCACATCTTATTATGGGTAATAGAGATTTCGATGCAGTCAAATATCTCAGTTCATTTATCAGTTACCTTTTTCTCCTTTCTGACTTTCCTCCTTTCCTCCTTTCTGACTCTCCATCTTCATGTCCATTAAGGCCAATTACTTTCTTGGACTTCTGACAGTTGTCTTCTGGGAACTTCTCTTTGCCATCAATCTGGGGATTCCCTTTTCCTCTTTCCTGTGTCAGATCTCCTTTTTAAGGACCTCACTACTTCTTTCTGGATTTACTGTGGTGTGGCTTATGCTCTAGAGACTTCCTAAGAAAAGATACATGAGAGATACCTTTTAAAAAAATATTTGTTTTACTTTCAATCTCAATGAGTAGGTTGGCTGATATAGCATTCTAAGTTGAAAATTATTTTCACCTAGAATTTTTGGAAGTCATTGATCTATTTTCTTCTAGCTACTAGAGTTGGTAAGTCAAATACTGTTTTTATTCCTGATCTTTCATATGGGACCTGATTTTTATCTCTGGAATATTTTATGATATTCTCCTAATCATCTGTATTCTGCAGTTTCACAATTGTGTACCATCATGTGGGTTTTCTAAATTCTTTGAATTATGCTCTCAGGAGGTCTTTTCAATCTTGAGACTCAGGTACTTGAGTTCTGGAAATCCCTTTTGAATTATGTGGCAGAACAACTAAACTTCTCATTGGAATTTAGTTTTTCTCCTTCCAGAGTCCACCCCCAACCCCTGTTCTCCTTACATCCAGGTAGGCCAGATGATAAGTTCTCACCAATAACAGGAGAAGTGACATCTGGGCTAAGGCATTGTAGAGGTAGGTGGCTCACTCTACTCTCTTTCTTCCTATTTGCCAGATGGATGCAGCAAATGTCAAGGTGCTAGGATGGTAGAGCCACAAGGTAGAAGGATCATGGGTCCCTTAGTCATCATAAGGAGACAAGCAGCTTAGTAGCCAATAACCATGGGCATTCATCTGTTATGTGAGTGAGAAAAGTACTTTGTGAAGCCACCGATGTTTAAAGGTTTGTTATAGCAGTCAGTGTTCCCTGACTGATATATTTTTTGAAACATCCTACCAACTGCTTTCTCTGTTCCCAGATTTCTGCAGTGTTGATCAGTGAGATATTCAACTTCCTAGATTAATCTTCTAATTTCTTACATTTTCTCACATCCTATCCATCTCTTTGGCCTTTTTTCCCCACTTTTGGTGAGTTTGATTTGATAACTTCTTTCAACTATCTTATTGAAAAACTTTGGGGGGGGATGGAGAGGGAGAGGGCTATCATATTTTTTTAATTTCCAAGAATATATTCTTTGATTCTTCTTTTATGGTATATTTTATAGTATATAGTTCATGTTCGATTAACTCAATAGTCTTATCTCTGAGGATAACAATTATAGCTTTAAACTATTTCCTGATTTTTATATCATTAATTTCCTTTTTGTATGTGTATTGGAAGCTATTTCACAATGTCTTAATGATACAGGGCTGCAATACTTCTTTAGATTGAAGTACTAGAAGTCTGACTGAAAGCTCCATGTGGGTCAGGGAGCAACTAGTGAGCTTCCTGTAAAACAGTTGCATGGGTCACTGGCTTCTTCACTGGATGAGCTCCAATTATGAGTCATGAGTTCTCCACTTGGCCCTGATTTTCTGAGAACAATACAGGGACAGGAGATTGGGTGGGAGTGGAGAGTGGGGTTCCCATCATTTTCTATGTATACTTTCACTTCACCCTTACCTTCACCTTAACATGTGCCAGGTATTACCCCTAGTCCCAAGTCTCTCTAGTTTAACGTATGCATGGAATAAGACTTCTAGCCTTATTACAAGGACTGGGAAGAAATAATTGCCTGATATGAAAACTAAGGCTGGGTTATGGAGGCAGAGCAAGATTGGTTGATTGGGATCTTCCACATTCCCAGAGTTCTATAGGTCAAGTGGTGTCAGTAATTCCTTTAGCCAAGATGTGGGCAACACAGGAGAAATAGTAAGTGGGGCATGGTTTGAGGTTCTAGCTAATTGGCTTTTTTATAGAGTAGAAGGACCCCAGCAACAAGAAATGAGAGATAACCTGGATTGCCAGGGTATCTCACTCTGGAGTTGATTTGGAAAGTCATACCCAGAAACAGAAGTGAGTGACTGAGGACAGTGAGACAGGGAAAGGAGAAAAAGCCACAAAATAGTGAGTTATTAAGTTGGTAAATAGTGTGGGCAACAGGGGCTCAAGCTCAATTAGTGCCATCTGGGGAACTAGTAGAATAGATCTCAGAACTGTTACATCAAACTAAATGGAAGTGAAGTCATTTATCTATTGACTCTCATTGCTTCTCATTGGTTACTCTTGGGGCATCAACATCCCCGTCATACTTCAGAGGAGTGGCTGTTCAAGGCCTAAAGGGTCTCCCTCTGCTTTGAGGAAAGTCCTGAGCAACAAAGCAATGATATACCAAGACTGAGATATGACATGTTGGCAGTATGCATGGAATGTCCATCCAAGATGCAGGGAGATCAGTTAGGTAAGAGCACATAGTAAAAGATACTATGAGTATCTGCTACACAGGGTGGTGGAAGGAGGTGACACAAGTGACTAAGCAGAAGAGAGAAGCACCTACGTAGCTCAAGGGGGTCAAAATCAGAGAGTTCAAGCAGAGATCCTCCAAGAGGCCCTCAAAAAAGGCTCACATGACAAAGGACCAGCTTTATACATCTGCCAAGCATAAAGAAAATGAAGGCAACTCAGAAGGGACCAACTCCATTCCCTTTCCCTTCCCTTTCCCACTCCTCCTTATGCCCAAACTCTTGAGTGGTCTGCCCAACATGCTAGGGGGTTGGGGAAGAGGAGAAACCCAAGTTGATGCCCATTTCTTCACTGGAGGATTCAAGTCTGGGAAAGGGATAAAGTGCTGCCTTTAAATCAAGCTTTCTGTTTTCATCTATATCTTGGATTAGACAATGATTTGAGAGCTGAGACTATTTGCAACTGTCTATAACCATAAAAACTACATGTTACCTGAGAAAGAACAGAAATTTTTTCATCTTGGGGAAGGGTGCATTCAACCTTTTCAAATAAAAGTTTTATCAGGAATGTAGCAGATAAGAAATAAAGCTACATTTTGATTGTAGCATTGGCTGTGCTTATTTGACCTACATGTATCTTTTCTTATTTTCCAGGGTAGACCATATTTTCCACAGTGAAAAATGAAGGATATGGCAGACAGAAAGTTTGGCTTGAGGCTATGAGAATGAATCCAAATTCCTTACCACTGCTCATAAGGCTCAGTGTGGTCCTGAGCCTGCTTATCCCTCCTAGTCATGTAACATTCTCTTCTTCAAATTCTATGCTTCACCCACAGGGAGAACCCTTCACTTCTGGCAGAGCACCAACATGTAGTTCCTCCCCCGTCCTCCACATTGTTGTTCTCTCTCCACTCTCCCACCTCCTCTGTTTTCTCTTATGTTCACCTAACTTACTATTCACTAGATCTCAAATTTCGCCTCCTTCAGGAAGACCTTCAAGCACCCAAGTTCCAGGTACTCCCTGTGCTCAATCTCTCCTAGCACCTTATCACTACTATATTTACTTGTTCACTTTGTGGTGTACTCCTTGCCCATACCCACTATTACAATCTCAGTAAGAGATGGTCTGTCTGGCTCTTGCCTGCATCTCCAGAAGTTAGTATAGTGTCTGGCATACAGTGGGAAATTACTGTCAAATGAATTAATTTGTATATTTACATAAAACGTCTGATAAATGTACATCAATCAAGCCACAGATTTTAAAAAATAAGCTTTACTGTAAATAATAAAATGAAAAGATATAGGAACTATCCTGGAAAATTCAGGATTTATGTTGGCTATATATAGTAAGTATATATCTCTTAAAAGAGTGTTTCTCAAAGTGTTGTCTCAGGACCAGCAGCATCACCTGGGAGCTTGTTAGAAATGCAAATTATCAGCAGGGAAACCCACCCTACCTCACTCCCAACTCAGAAACTCTGGAAGAGGGGCCCAGCATCTGTGTTTAATAAGCCCTCTGGGGCATGCTCAAGTTGAGAACCACTGCCATAATATTTGAAATGCCCCTCCCTGCAAAGAGCTTAAGTCATATTTTAGAGGAGATGGTGCGTCTATTAAACATCCCTGAAAGTTGAGATCTGTATGTTCTCCTTCTCCTTGATGTCATTCAAGTTAACCATCCAAACTAAAGACTGTCCAACACAGTCCATTACAAGAGGACTCAGCTGGAAAGGATTACAAATGAGCACTACTGTCAATATCTACAAACGGTCTCCAGGTGTGTGCATCTGGCATGCCTCGCTAGGAAATCACTGGATTACTTGCTTCATTTAGTTCTGCATTTTAACAGTCTGACATTTTAAACTTTATGGCTGGATTTTTAATCAGATGGGTTGATCTCTGTACCTATCTTGGCATGACAATTTACTTTGTGGGAGAGTTGAATTAGCAAAGGTGTTAAGCCTCAGGTTTGGCCAAGGGGAGAGGAAGTGACATTTAAAATGTATGACCATTCCATATGGGGACTTAAGATCAAAGCCTCCTGTTGGATAAGGACAGTGAAGAGCCATGCAGAAATCATCCAGAACCTTCAGTGGGTATTTACTGATTCCTTCACCTGAGGAAGTTGTATATTCTTAAATCCCTTTCAAGTTCAGGGAGACAGGAAGTCTTGTATCCTGGGTTAGATTATATTTTATCCATGAGGATCACCAATAGGACCAATGGGAAAGACCTAAGACATAGGAAGGAAAATACATTTTTAAATGTAGTAAAACAACAACAGTAAAAACAAAAACAAAAACAAGAAGAGCACAAAGAAAGAAAAAAAGAGTAAAAACTTGTCAATTAGGGTTAACAAAAAACAAATAATAAACAAATGAAAAATACCAGACACTACATAGAGAAGGAAAAAAAAAAGAGAAGAATAAAAATGCCAACCATCTTACATGCTAACAGCTGTCTACTTATTCTTTACAATTGCTCTGTCCATGAAGGAAGCTGCTAGTCATATGAGGCTATTTACATTAAAATCAGTTAAAATTACATAAAATTAAAAATTCAGTTTCTCCATTACACAAGACACATTTCAATTGTTCTATAGCCACATGTCACTACCATATTAAACAGCACAGATTAGAACACTCCCATCATCATAGAAAGTTGGATTGGAAAGTGTTCCTATAGAACTTACTTTAAGATCAAACTTGTACTTTTCCCTGTCCTTCCAGGGGTATCTAAATCCACAGAATATGGAAAACTAAAAGGTTAATGTCCAGGGATGCAAGTAATTTTGCTTAGTTGATGAATCAGAATTTTCCCTGAAATTCAGTGCACACATGGTCTGGTTTGTTTGTCTACACATCTCTCAAGCATATATTCAACACAATTCAACACACCAAATGTTAACTTGGATGCCTGCTCTGGGCAAGATACTACCCTGAGCACCACCTGAAGAGTAAAGATACATATAATATAGTCCCTGTTTTCCAGGGACATATTTGACAGAGCATGTAAGACTAGGACATAATTATAATACAAGATAAGAAAAATAGGTACATTGGGAGGGGTATAAAATAAGGTGTGGGTCTTTAGTCTTGCTGTGCATATAATTGCTTTGTTAAAAATACAGATGTTTCAGCATCATCCCCAGACAGGTGTATTTGTTGGCTCTGAGAGAAGCTTCCAGCATCAAGCATGTACCTTCTTTATGGATGCAGACATCTGTAAGATGGCTGGTGGGTTTAAGGAGGCAGGACAGTACAAGGGAATGGGCATTGGTGTGGAGGTCAAGAGAAAAAGGATTTATAAACTGGCTTTGGCACAGATATTTGTGTGCTGTTGATCAAACCACTTCAGCAACTTAACTAGTGACTATGGTCAAAATGGCTGATTATGATTCATGTTTGAATCTTCAAATGTCGAAAGAACAATTTAAATCCTTGAGTAGGAAAATGAACTCAGGCATTAGTGAGATCTGAAAGGAATAAAAGGGAAACCAAGTCCTGAAGTCACCAGAATTACTCAAGGGACTTAAGCCAAACCAGAAGACAATATAGACAATCCTTTGGGGACAGACAAGTCATTTGTGATACTTATCAAGCTATTAATTAGTATAGGTAGAGCAGCAATCCTTAAGGAAAGAACATCCTCTTTATAGATAAATAGAACACTTTTGGAATACAGGGAAGCATTCTTTAGGATACAATACATAAAACTGAGAGTAGCTGGTAAAATTATGTACAAAGATGCTGCATTTATCAGGTGAGAAATGAGTACCTTTCTGACCACATATTGTCCATAGATATCTCCTAGCCTATTCCTTGGCAGTAATGGCTTTCACATTGATGGCTGATTGACTTGGGCCAGTGTGATGGACACCTCTCCTGTGGCTGTGCAAAACCAGAAAAATCAATACTAAGTTTGTGGTTGACTTCAATCCCATTGTAGCCTAAAAAGCACATAAGTATTTAAATTTTAACTTTTTCATCCTCATCCTTGGTTTCTTTCTTGTCCATCTATTCTAAGATATTGCAAATACTTCCTTCCTCCTTCCTTTTATTTCTCCTCTCCTCCTTCTCCTCCCCTTCCTGCTCCTCCTCCTCCTCCAAGATTGGAGATGAAGGGGTTTGCCGTTTCTTAACTAGATAAAGCAGATAAAGAACAAGAATATTGGCTCACTCAAGGTTGTCCTAATTTCCTTCATTTTAACATATTTCTTCACCACCACCAGAATGCCTTCTCTAATGACAAACAATTTCCTGCTGTACCATATTTCAAGACTTTAATCCTTGTGAATGGCCATGCAAATGTTAGATTTGTAAATCATAAGCAGTTTTCTAAGGAATTTTTAATTGAGTTTCATTGGACATGCAGGCTAAAATTCAATTTCTGGCTTTTATTACACACTAAAATTCTGTCTTTCAAATAAATCAGCAAAGGAAAATTGGGGTGCAATACACAGCAGATAAGAGGCAAGACCATCATATAAGACCATACTAGTTGTACATTGCATAACTACAGGAAAAGTCATTCATAAAGTCTTTGATGTGAATAGTGTTCCCTGGAGTTGTACAGTGTACAACCTGCTCAACTGCTCATGACAGACATAACAGTAAGATTTCTATATAATTATCATGGGTTATTTGTTCATGTAATTAAGTGTTTATTGGGTGCTGGTCATATGTCAGGCTCCGTGCTAGATCCTGGTGAGCTAAAGTAATGAAGTCTCTGTCCTCATGGGGTTAATATGACATTAGGAGGGTCAAAGAATTAAGGAAGCATTCATGATGAAAGCATGTTAGGTACTACAATATAAGAATTATAGGGTGACATGGAGCACAGAGAAGGGAGCCCCTTTGGGATGGGTAAGGGGAGATTCCTAAAGCAATTGACATTGTTTTGAAATATTAGAAATAAACAGGAATTAGATAAGCCAAATGAGTAATATGATTGGAGTGGAGGGGGGAGGGGATGCCGAGGAGGGAACATTCCAGAAAGAGTATTATGCATGAAAAGAACTAAATGATGTGTGATGTGCTGAGTCATCAGCTACTTCCTGATGCCAGTTTTATTGGAGCCAAATGTGCTTGCTGTATTAGTGCTCATGGCAGAGTCAAGCCATGGGTCATGTTGGAGAAGATGTTATCTCTAGGCAGTCACATGGACAGGTGTACTTTGCACCTGCTTGGTGACACTTGTCTCTAATCTTATGTTTTGCTCCAAAGTAAATGAGGTACTTTACTCCCCACTCAACTGTGGGAGCTCATTAAGAACAGAGTATGTCTTTGTTTCCGATGTCCTTTATGCTATCTTTGTATGTGGCAGGTGTCCAATAAATATTGATAGAAAATAATAAAGCTATCATCTAACAAGATAAATCAGCATAAGATAAGGACTTGGGATTCTTTTTTC
This sequence comes from Papio anubis, assembly GCF_008728515.1. Taxonomy (NCBI): domain Eukaryota; kingdom Metazoa; phylum Chordata; class Mammalia; order Primates; family Cercopithecidae; genus Papio; species Papio anubis. Next base: position 134,912,054 of record NC_044996.1, read on the forward strand.
CTTTTTCCAACCTTTCAATTAAGTGAAACCAACAGACATGTAAGCTGGGAAGATTTTGAGCCTGGTTTTTCTGATTTCAATTGTGTTGTTAGTGAACACATAAAGAGTGGTTTCCTGATATTGTAATATGACAGAAAATGACATTTAAATAATGATATTTGCAGCCAAAGATCCATGATCTTATGTTTTGATTCCAATCTTATAAACACTTGAAAGTAGCTTTATAGGTATCTTGGGCTAAGACACCTCTGAGAGAGCATATAGTTCTTGTGCAGTCATTGGAAAGAAAACACAGTATCCTGTTCCAATAAAAGTTTCAGACATGGCAGTAAATCAGGCTTGCCTTCCAGAATGCAACATTAGGCCATCGGTTTGGGCATAACATTTGGTAATATCATTGAGACACTGAGAGTGCTCACCATAACCCACATATATCTGCAGTTCCAAGGGCAGCTTTATGTTGAAGCCAGAACATGATGATGGCATGCAGTTTTTTTTTGTTTTTTGTTTTTTGTTTTTGTTTTTTTTAACCTCATATGGTGAAGACCATAGAGACTACCAGCCAGTAACCCATTAACAAGATTAACTTCCCCCTTGACACCAGGGGAGTGACTTTTCTCAAAGCTCATAAAATATCTTTGTATCTCCACTGATAAGTTTGCAATGACAGTGGGGAAAGTTCTCAAGTTATTTCACTCAGCTTAAATATTTTTAAGAACTCTGATTGCAAAAATGCTCATTGACCTTTCAATTACACCACTCCTTTCTCTTATTAGTGACAATGTTGCCAGCAGCAGGGAGGATGAGTGACCTAAAAATGTGGGCTTTCATAATTTGGCTGATACTTTCAGCTTGTATTTAGGAGATTTTACTTCCAATTTTCTCCTGGCTTTTGCACTGCTTTAATTTCTCACAAGCTCTGTTTCCAGAATAGCTATGCCAAATTTGGTCATCCATGACGACAGTGGGGTAAGTTATAGAAATATTGGGCTCCAGATTTCTTTGGAGAACAAATTTGGATTTAATGCTGCCAATACCCCATATTTCTTGGGAGAAATATGCAAAAATCTTTGGTTTTACTTATAAAAATACTCAAATAAATGAATAAACTTGCCCATTGAAGAGCTTTACATTTACTGTATACTGTCATTACTTTAAATTCTGATAATCTTGGATTACATTGGGCTATTTCAACAGTTAAGTGTTCATGGTTTCTTGAGGCTTTCAAAAAAACAAATGTACTTTTCAGGTACAAATAATCGATATGTTACAACATTGATATAAATATCTTTATAATTGAGCATCTTTCTATATTTGCTTTGTGCATAGCTATCCAGTGAATTTTTTGAAAAGAATGACTAGTTCTATAAATATTTCTCTATATCCATCAGCCAAAATATGTTAAGGCCAGACTGTCACCTAGATAATTTTAAAATGGCATACTTCCAATTGTAAAATGCAGTTCAAACCACTCATCATTTTCAGTCTTTTGGCATCTCTCTGGTCCTGAGGTCTATGTTCTTATAGGCCAGCCCAGCTCCTAGGAATACTCAGGTTGATCACAGTATTCAGTCACTGTGGCTACAGAAAACAGGGGCTAGAATATCCCAGTGGAGTGTCTAACAACTGGAAGGAGCATATTGGCAAACAATCCCATTAACAGGCAGACAAGAGATTTCAGGAAGGTTCTTCCCCGAGCTGGTGGGGAGCAAGAAAATACAGCCCTCCACCATTGTAGGAAAACTAGAAGGGATGAAGATGGTATAGCCCTAAGGAGGCTGAGCTGATTCTGATTTACTGAGATTCAGATTGAACTCAAGAGATGAGCCAGTATGCTACAAATTGAGGTGGCTGTCCTGGGAACAAAGAAGAACTCCAGTTATATGAACCAGGGGCAAGATCAGAGCCAAAATGGCAGACAGGAGGGCATAAGAGGATATTCTGGGCATTAAACCAGAATTCCTTATATTACCCCCAACAAAGATAAAGGTTGGGTCTAGAAACTAGCATGAGATTAAAGTAAAGTGACTGTGCCAGGGTGACTTCAGTGGGTGGCTGTTTTCACACTGCTATAGAGAAATACCTGAGACTGGGTCATTTATAAAGAAAAGCAGGTTAAATCGACTCATAGTTCACATGGCTGGGAGGCCTCAGGAAACTTACAATCATGATGGATGGGGAAGCAAGGCACGTTTTACATGGTGGTACGAGATATAGAGAGGAAGTAGTACACCTTTAAACCATCAGATCGCATGAGAACTCATTCACTATCACGAGAACATCATGGGGGAAACTGCCCCCATGATCCAATCGCCTCCCACCAGGTCCCTCCCTCAACACGTGGGGATTTCAGTTCGAGATGAGATTTGGGCGGGGGCATAAAGCCAAACCATATCAGTGGCCCTGTTTTCCAGGCCATATGAATGTTTATCCCACGCTTCAGGGCCCTCAATAGCTCCATTTTCTCCTGCGGCTGAGCCATTCTATTTCTACAAAAAGTCTTTCTTCATGACTGAAGGTTCAATCTTGTGCTAGTTTCTAGACTCAGGGAAGAACCTTCCTGAAATCTTTTGCCTGCCTGCTACTGGGATTGTTTGCCAACATGCTCCTTCCAGTTGTCAGACACTCCACTGGGATATTCTAGCCCCTGTTTTCTGTAGCCACAGTGGCTGGATACCGTGATCTATCTATGTATTAGTTCATATTCTCCAAGAAGCAGATGTCAAGACAAGATGAAGTGTGCAAGTATTTCATTAGGGGACATGCCTACATGAAAGGAACTAGGAGGGGAATGGAGTAGGCCAGGAGAGCATTCAGTTTGTGATGCAAATTGACTTCCAGTGAAGGAGAGAGGAGGAAAAGATGGAAGCTCCTAGACTGTCCTTCCATCTTAGGAAGGTTTGGGAAAGCCACCAAGGGTATCTTAGCCAAAGTCATCCATCAAAGAGGTACTGCGTCTCTCAGGAAAGGACCTGCCTTAGAACGCCCTCAACCCCAATCACATTTAGCCATTGGTAGAGAACAGCCTGTGGGAAAGGGACTTTGGCACACACCCACTGATAGATTCCAGAGTGTACTAGATGGAGTTTCAGTCAATTACATCCCCTGTAGTCACAGCTGTGCCAGGTGCATGCTCATGACCTTCACAACTTGTCAGTTTGGACTTTCTTCCAGCACCCAAAGCTGGGTCTGTACCCCAAGGTGCTAGTCTCACTCTACAAACATACTGTTTTACCTTCAGGTCCCAGTCTCTCCTAGCCTGCTTTATCTGGCTGGAGTCAACAGTCAGCCAGGTCAGGCCTTATCGTGAGTAGCATTTCCAAGTGTGAATTCCTTCCTGGCATTTCTCCAGAAATTTATATGGACTTCTAAAACCTGAATTCCAAGAAAAAAATCATTGAAACATTGAGGAAATAAGAAAAAATGTTTTGATTCTCCTCAAAAAGTTAAAACTGAACAATCAACATAAAGACATAACTGGTTTGATGGAAGCCACTGACAAGTCAAAAGAGCAGGAAACTCTGACATGGAGTCAAAGATCAAGGTTGGCATTTCCAGAACCATGACAGGAGTACAGAACAGTGGTCATGAGCTAATTAGTCAGCCTTTCTTGCAGCTGTTGCCATGTTATATGTGTGTGTTTGTTGCAGATAAAGTAAATATTAATAAGTTTATATGCATAATATACTTTATACAAATCATATTATTGCTGTTCCAAAAAAAAACAAGTTTTTGAAGCAAAATAAGTCCTTTAACTGGCAGTTTCCACATGTGACTCTGAGACGTGATGTTAATTTTATTAGGAGATCTGAATGTGAGGTTATTTGTATATTACCCAATAATATTTGTCAGCATTTTTCAGTGTTTGAATATTTGTTATAAAACATAATTCTTGGTAAAAATATAGTAAACTGAAAATTCCTTATTTATTAAATCATTTTAATGTCCATAATAATAAGATACGAAGAATGGTGGAAGTATTTAAAAAATAACATATGACTTAGAATAATTTGTGAAATTTCCAAGAATTCCAATATCTGATTCTAAGTCTTGAAGACTAGAAATACTGTGAGATAAAGCTTGGGAATTCTCCAGGATTAATTAGAGAAAGGATGATGACTAAAATGAGACTGCTGTTTTCACTTTTATCCGATCAGAACTCAATCCCCTTAGCCAACCTAAATTTTAATCTCAGTGCTGTGAGCCTAATTTAACTGCTTCTTCAGAATAAGGAAAATAATTACACCATGCAAATTTCGATTGCGAATTTTCCCAACTTAGGAAAAGATCAATACAGTTTAAATATTTGTCCTCTATAGGGCTTGGCAACAACATGGCTAAAAATAAAAGTGATATTACAACTAAAAAGAAAAACACCACTATAGCCATGCTATTGCTGCAGAAATTTTCATATACTTGACCTCTGATTAACATATCATCTCTCTAAAGAGCTATTCCCAATTTTACTCCAGTGTCTTAGTCTGCTCAGGCTGCCATAACAAAATACCATGGACTAAGTGGCTTAAACAACATAAATTTATTTCTCACAGCTCTAGAGGTTGGGGAGTTCAACATCAAGGCACTGGCCAGTAGGGTTCCTGGTATCTCTCCGAGGTCCTTTCTTATAACATCACTGATTTCACCACGAGGGCCCTACTGTCATGACCTCACCTAACCCTAATTATCTCCCAAGGACGTCATCTCAAATACCATCCTGTTGGGTTGTAGGGCTTCAACATGAGAACCTGGGGTGGAGGCCAAAAACATTTGGTTCATAACATCTGACAAGGCTTTCTTGAGACCAGAACCAGCTCATGAGAAGAGTCCAATCAGGTAAGCATAACTGGGCAGTTCCTACCACTTCTCCTTGGTGCCCCTTATTCCCCCAAGTACCAGTCCCTTAGTGTCCTCATGGGGGCCTCTCTCTGGGATTTGGGGAGCAACTGAAGGGGGCAGCACATTCCCATGTACAGAGGGCCGACCATGTGCAGGGGCTTCACAGATATCAACTTTCACCCTTCCAACATCCCTGCTGGGAGCATCTCTTCCATTTTCAGAAGAGAGATATTTGGCGTTGAACCAGTTTCAATAATTCATACGCCCATGTCACAGAAAAAGTAAGGACTAGAGCTAGTCTTTTCTTAAAGATACAATTCAGATATTAGAGAATTCACCCTTTCAAAGTATACAGTTCAGTGGTTTTTAGTATATTCATAACATGCAACCATCACCCCTATCGAATTCCAGAACATTTATATCATCCCTAAAAGAAATCCCATACCCTTTAGCAGTCACTCCTCATTCTTCCCTTTCCTTGGCTCCTGGCAACCACTTATTTACCTTCTGTTTCCATGGACTTGCCTATTTTAGACATTTCATATAAATGGAGTCATACATGTTTTTTGTTATCTGGCTTATTTCACTTAACATAAACATTTTCAAGGTTTATCTATGTTGTAGCATGAATCCCTACTTCATTCCTGTTTATGCCTTAATAATATTCCATAATTAAAAGTGGTTTTAATTATCTGTTTATCAATTGATAAACATTTGGGTTGTTTCCACCATTTGGCTCTTATGAATAATGCTGTTATGAACATTCATGTACAAGTTTTTGTATTGATATATGTTTTCCTTTCCCTTGGCTATATACCTTAGGAGTTGAACTGCTGGGTCATATGGTAACTCTATGTTTAACTTTTTGGAGAACTTCCAAGAGACCTAGTTTTGAACCAAAATATGTCTGTGTCACCACATCAAGCAGTTATTACAACCTCCCTCAATCTTTGTTGCACATTCTAAGCACTTGGAGACCTTTGAAAATACCCTGAAGCCCAGGTGTCCCCTGTGCAAAAGATTCTGATTTAATTGGTCTAAGGTGGGGCTTAGACACTGGTGTTTGTTCAAAGCCCTGGGTGGATCCTACTGGGAAGCCAAGGTGGAGAATCATAGCATTCCACTTTATGCATTCCAGATCTATGGACCTTTCAGCTGAGGTCAGTCTCCCTACTGTTGATAAAGAGAAATAACAGGCTAAACCACTCTGGGAAGGTGTTTCCCCTTTCTTGGCCACATGATATTTTAACAGAGTAAAGATGCATATGTCTTTGAGCATTAGATTTGCCTTTGAAGCATGGTGAGGCTATGGTAGGCCGGCAGGCCCCTTGGTGCCTAGTGTGCATCCATGAAGGTAAGGGCCCATTACTTTTCCTAACTTCTGAGATAACGTTATTGTCTATGAACCTTGCGATAACCCTCTGAGACAGTGATTGTCATGATCCCCATTTTATAGATGAAAATGCTAAAGCTTGGAGAGTTTGAACCCCTTACCCAAGGTCCTCAAGCAGTGGAGCTGGAATTCAAACTGCAGGCATCCAACTCCAGAGTTCTCAGTTATAACTGATGTGTGATATTGACTCTATTCTAATAAACAACTTTAACAAAAATCTGTGATATTGACTCTCTTCTAATAAACAACTTTAACTTTATTCATCTTAATTACTGAAAAAATAATCACCAAACATAGTGCTCTATATGACCAAAACCAAAATGAAACACTCTGGTGAGAAATGAACCAAAGACTTTGAAATCTGGCTAAAGGCATTAAGAAAATAAGTACTGATATCAGAAAATTTCAGATGTTCTGTCTTCCAAACCTCTGTTGGGAACCTGACCCTAGAGCACAAGATATATTTTCCCTGTCCCCACGATGGATATATTTAATGATTCTTTTCTGGTCTGAGAATGAGGGTTCTGATAATGCACCATACACAATTATATCATCCTGAGTCTGGGAGGACTTTTGAAGGTTGAAAAGCTTGCTAAAAGTTTAACAGCACAGTGCAGCCTCAGCTGCCATCTCCTTCCACTGACCAAACCGTATCAGTTTCAAAACCATCTCTCTCAGTAGCCTCTGGTTTTATTTAATTTACTGCATTTGGAATTTGATAAGTTCCTGGCTAGCTTTCACATTCTTTTGCATCCTAGTAATTCACATATTATCTTTCAGCTTTCAATTCTTCAAATCTTCTAGTTACTCCTAGAGAAAAACTGCTTTAGTGTTTTATCCATTTAATGCCTCAAAAACAGTCAAACACGGGGATATAGATTCTTACCCCAAAAATGTCATTGTGGTCCAGGAGCTCCTCAATGTCCAACGTTTTGGGAGGTCCATTTTTTTTGTGCACGCCCCCCACTGAGGATCTACAGATGAAAGAATGTCCCCGCCCCACAGGAGCTCACATTTTTGTGGGAAGAACAAACAGCCAGTTAAAAAATAATATAGGCATTCCAATAGAGGTACAGTATGTGGTGCTGCTCAAACTCATGATTGAGGAAGCTTGCACAGACTGTGGAGGCCAAGGAATATTTTATTTTGGAGGTTGTGGGCCATGATGAGTAAACAGTGACAACTGCATACCAGGAGGTGGGAGGGCATCCCCAAAGCATCATCTGTGAAAGTAGATGTGATCTGAGCACAGACTGTGGGACATGGAGTGAAGAGATATAAAATGGCTAATCCATATATAGTCTTACTACATGCCACTCATAGTTCTTCCTGCTTAATCCTCACAACTCCTGGGAGATAGGTACTATTATTTAGAGATGAGGAAACTAAGGCAGAGAGAGGTCAGAGTGCCCAGTAAAGTATAAATCTAGGATGCAAACCCAGGCAGCCTGGAGCCAGAGTACACAGTTTAATTCTACCAGGCAGGTATGCAGAGCATGCATGAGATCATGACTGACTTTGCTAGTTCATTCCATTCATTCATTCACTCGTTCATTCATTCATTCAGCACATATTCATGGAATGCTACTATATGGCAGGGATGGTAGTAGACTTGAGGATAAAACAGACAAGGCCCTTGAATTCTATCCTTAAGGCAATGGTGTGGGCAGGGCAGTGGGCAGGCTGCCATTTGACTAAGATGCAAATGGAATAATAAGACATGGGCCCTGCCTTCTGGGTGCTCAAGGTCTAACAAGAGAGAATACTGTAAGAACAGGAAACATTCCATTTAAAAAATTCGTTCAATATTATGGAAAGAAAATTTAGACTGAGCATTGAACCTAACAAAAATTAATCTTAAAATGAATAAGTGAGCAAAGATTAGTAAAGAATAGGTTATTACGCAAATGGGAGAAAGTTGGAGATATTTGATCCCAATCGAAAGGGGATGCAACTTGATATGAAGAGTGAAATGGAGCAAAGGCAGGACAAGCTTACAGGGCTGGCAAATGCCACCTGGAGGCACCATGAACATGACTTGGGTCTCTATCAAAATCCTTCAGGGTCCAGGCACCTGTAATCCCAACACTTTGGGAGGCAGAGGTGGGAGGATTGCTCGAGCCCAGGAGTTCAAGGCCAGCCTGGGCAATATAGAGACCCCCACTTCTACAAAAAATAAAAAAAATAGCCAGATGTGGTGGTGCATATCTGTAGTCCTGGCTACTTGAGAGGCTGAGGTAGGAGGATCACTTAAATCCAGGAGTTGGAGGCTGCAGTGAGCTATGATCACACCACCGCACTCCAGCCTGGGTGATAGAGCAAGACCTTGTCTCTAAAAACACAAACACAAGAGCCCACAAAATACATCAAGACTTCTCTTGGAATATTCAAGGATGTTGTCAGTACATAGTAGCACCTGGAAGCCAGCCTCAAAAAGCTCTCTGGCTGACCAAGAGAAGAACTAAAGGAAGATAGTTACAAATTCTTCCAAGAACATACCCAATTCACACACTCTGGCCTTAATGACTTTGGCAGACTGGGCACAAAACACATGACCCATCAGCTCCCGACTGACTGACTTGCCCCAATGTGAACCGCCACGCCCCTACTCACCTCCCCTACCTCTTTCAAAACTTGCCAGTGACAGGAGAGCGGAAACTACTGGGCTCAGAACATTTTTTTCTTAAAAATCTTTCCAAAGTTCCTTTTTAAACCGAAGCAGAGACAACACTTTAGGAAACTCTTTCCAAAGCAGATTTTTCTGCTTGACCAAAGGTATAATTTTTCCTCCAGGAAGTGAGGGCACCTCATGCTGGTGTAATCGAGTTTCCCTGGGAAGAAGCCGCTGCCCCCTGGGTGGTCACTGCTATTGAAAAATTAAACACAGATGTTTGGCGGGTCGCCTCCCCATGCATCCCACTCTTTGTGTGTTTCCTCTTAGAGAGACAGGAGTGGATTCAGGACATCCCTGACATGCTGGGCCTACATACTCATCAACACGTCCATGCAGTTTGCTGTTATACGAACCTCTGAAACTAATTGGTCATCCAGTGAATCCATCAGGCACCACCATATTGGTTATCCCTTCTCCCAGCCATCATCCCAGCCAATGAACACAGCAGTATGCCCCTTCTTATTTGAGGAATTGTGAAAAGGCTTACAATCTGTGAAATGCAGATTTTAAAGCTATGTTCTTATTTACTCTTTTGGGAAATAAATGCCAATTATTTTAACCTTTCATATGAAGGGGAAATGATAGGGTGAAGGTTGTTTCCCTAATATGGTGCTATTAAGTGAGGATAATGGATATTGACTTGTTAGTGCAGCCACTAATTAATAGTAATTTTTGAAAAATTATGAGCAGAAATAGGAATGGGTTAAACTTTTAAATCTCACCTTTACAAATATCCTACTAAGTCTTCTATCTTAAAATAAAAACATATTTATTCCTGTCCCTCTCAAGTTAGTCCATCCTTTATTTCCTGTCATTTATAACAAAACTTTTGAAAAATTATCTGGACTCCCTGAAGCCAATTTCTCTTTTCCCATGCATTTTATGCTACTTCAATTTGTTTATGTCACTATAAAACTCATTTACATGAAAACTTCCCAAACATAAAATAAATCAGCTCTGTTTTTCAGCTAATTTCATTTTCTTTCCAGTCCTCTACTCTCTAATTTTAGGACCATGCTGTAATCAGGCTTGTGCATCAGTGCAAGCTGGCTTCCTGTACTAGCTCATTGCTATGCTCTTCCTTGGTGGGTCCTTAAACAGGCCAATAAAATCATAGTAAAACACTGTCTACAACTTCATTCTGCAGCACAAATATTAATCTATTGTAAGTTATTATTTGCAGGCAGCAGTATTTTCTATTATCAACAAATCTGTACAAATCTGATGATGCCAAAAAACTTGTCATGACACACAATTAAAATACTGTGTTTCCACCCATTTTAGTCAGGGCCCATAAATAGAGTATGTGTACATATGTCTGCTGTGTACCCTTTAAGAACACAAATGTCACTTAGTCATCTTGCACTTCTATAATTGTGCTCACTGAATGTGTTGCTTCCTTAATGATAACTGTAGGCTAGGGTGATTGATTGATTTGGAAGTGTATTCACTCTCCAATAGTAAGCCCTGCAAGCAACTTTTGAGTAATTATAGGGTAGGGAAGGAATAAGTCAAAGCTTTAAAATCATCTTCAAAACATGCAGCCATTTCTCCCATCTCCCAATTTTTCTCCAGATAGTGACACATTTCTCAACTTCCTTTTACAAGGAGACTCCTTCCAAGTGTTGTTTCTATTTCCTCTTTCCACTTTCCTGCCTCCCAGTCTTGTGAACCTTCTCTTTTCAAGCCATTGCAGTCACCAAAGCCGTTTTAATGAAGGATCACTCGTTACTTCAACATTACTACATCTAACATTAGTTCTCAGTCCACATCAGGCATGGCTCATGGGCAGCATTTTACAAAGCTCATCACTGTCCCCGAAACACTTTCTAGGCTGGGCATGGTGGCTCGCACCTAGGATTCCAGCACTTTGGGAGGTCGATGCAGGAGGATCGCTTGAGGCCAGGAGTTCGAGACCAGTCTGGCCAACATGGTGAAGCCCTGTCTCTACTAAATACACAAAAATTAGCCAGGCATGGTGGCACATGCCTGTAATCCCAGCTACTTAGGAGACTGAGGTATGAGAATTGCTTGAGCCTGGGAGGACAAGACTGCACTGAGCTGAGATCACACCACTGCACTCCAGCTTGAGTGACAGAGCAAGACTCTGTCTAAAACAAACAAACAAACAAAAAGGAAAGAAAGAAAAAGAAGAAACATTTCCTATTCTTGACTGTCAGGATAGGCACAGGAAAACCATCTTGGTTTTCGTTCTGCCCCTCTGTTTCTCCTAAGCCTGCTTCACTGGTCCCTTCTCCTCTTCCTTTCTTGTTCCCTTTTTTTTCAAATTAAGGTGAAATTCACATAACACAAAAGAAACCATTTCAAAGTGAACAATTATATGGCATTTAGTACATCCACAATGTTGTCCAGCCATCCACCTCTATCTAGTTCCAAAACATTGTTATTACTCCAAGAGGAGATCCTGTATCCATAAAAAGGTCACTCAACATTCTCCCCTCCACCCAACCCCTGGTAACCACTCATCTGCTTTCTGTTTCTATGGATTTTATTATTCTGGTTATTCATATCAATAGAATCATATGTCTTGTGTCTGACTTCTTTCACTTAGCACAAGGTTTTCAAGGTACATCCATGTTGTCCTATGTGTCAGTACTTCATTCCTTTATGAATGAAGACTATTCTACTGTATAGATAGATCATAATTTATTTCTTCTGTTGATAGACATTTGGGTTGTTTAATTTTGTGCTATTTTTGCCCTTGACTTGTTAATATCAGCATGCTCTGGGGCTTAGTCCTCCCACCTCTTCTCTCTGTTTTCCTTTCCATATCGCTCTTCAGTGGATCTACTCCCATTGCATGATTTTATGTGATATCTGAATGCTGTATATCTCCAGCTCAGACCTCTCTCCCAGTTAAATATACTCTTATATTTAACTGCCTGCTCAGCATCCATTGTTGGGTGTTTAATAAGCATGTCAAATGCAACATGTCTAAAATGATACTTTTTATATTCTCCCACCTACCATTTACTACCAATCCTGCTTCTCCTAGTCTTCCCCATCTCAGTTAACGACAACTCCATCCATCTGTATGCTTTGGCCAAAGTACTTAGAGACACCCTTGATTTGTCCTGTATTCATATTTGATCCATCAGCAAATCCTATCACCTGCTCTCATCACCTCCACTTGGACCACCCATGTCCACACTACTGTTACTCTTTTCTGGATTATCACAATGGTCCCTTGACTGGTTTCTCTGCTTCTGCCAAGGTTGGGTTATAAAACACAAAAAGACACACACACACACACACACACGCCAATATAAACTCCTCAGGACTCTGTCTTTTTGGATGTTTTCACAAACTGCTAGCCTGCTTCTGATTATAAAAGATTTCTTAGGCAAAAGCATTATGACCTTCCAGGAGAAGTTGAAATGTATCCATTATCAGCTGGCGAGAATACTCTCAGATGAAATAAATATGGAAGAAATGACTTTAATTTATTCACTCTCAAATGTGCTTGTTTTCTGGCTTTATTTTCCTTGTTTCCAATCCTTAAGGAAAAAAAAATCGACATAAATTAAGTTCCTTAGGTCTGCTCCAAGGGAAAGGAACAAATCCTTCTTTGTGCAATTTCGATAGTAATCTTCCTCCATCCATTTTATATATGGACTAACTTCTAACACCCTGTCCAGCTTCTATTCCATATATGTGAATTAGCTCCATGTTGCCTAAGTATTTAAAAGGACAGTAAATTAACTCTACTGAACCTACTCACAAACAAAGGTCAGCATAGCAACACCAAAAACTTAAATCAGGGTTCAAGTAGCCGCAAACTATTTTTTTTTCTTGTCAAATGTATAATTACACCACTATTATTTTCAAGAAAACAAAATTGTGATATAATATAATTGCCAACTTATCTTTCCATAAGGCAGTGATTTTCACCTTGGGGCTATTTTGTCTCCCAGAGCACATTTGGCAATAGCTGGACACATTTTTTGGTTGTTGCATGGTGATGGAGGATTGCTAGTGGCATCTAGTGAGTAGAGGCCAGGAATGGTTCTAAACATCCTACAGTGCAGAGGGCAGTCTCCCATCACAAAGAACTACCTGGCCCAAAATATCACAAGTGTCAAGTTTTACAAAATTAGCTTTGAAGTTACAACACCCATTTCTCCATGGGACCAAGGGAGATAAGTCTAATTTTAAAAGATTTACATTTTATAAGTAGACTTCTGGTTTTCAGACTTTTGATGCCTTTCATTGAAGTCATAGCTTTTACATTTTCATCTCGGATAATGTTATTTAAATTAACATATGTCATGTTTAAAGTAACCCATATAACACTAAACTGACTTTTGGAACTACTATGAGAAAAACTCAGTAACAACTAATTTCCTGAAACACTGATCTGGTACCAAACAGATAACCTGGAGATGAATAGAGAAGCATGAAGCATAGTACACTGCCTATAGTGTGTGTGGGAAATATCTGGTGACGTCTTGACTCCAGTTCAGGATGTGTTTGAAATACAAGTTTCTGGATGGTTTATTAGTGCCTACATTTATCAACCTGATATAGCATTCAAATATTTTTTGGGTCTAATAGGGTCCCACAATTTCTATAAATGAACATGGTGTGAGATGACTTAGAATGCTTTTATTTCAAAACATTCAAATCAATCTCTCCCTATTACATGTATAAACATAGGTATAGGTATAGGTATAACCCTGTAACCACTGAGGCCATATTAAATTAAAAATCTCACATCTATTGTGTTCTCTACTTTAAGAGGTTAAGTAAAACATTAGCTTCCCAGAATGTGGATACTTAATGGACTTTAATGAAGATCTAGTGCAACCACTCCTTTTTATTACAAATGAGGAAGGAGAGGATCCCAGAGAATATGAGACTTTTCCAAGGCCACAGAGCTGGTTATTGGCCAATCCTGGACAAGAGCTCCTCTTCTGTTAAAATATTCTGTGATTATTCCAACAAGCTAATTTTTCTTTGCTTAACTTATTTGGAATCAAACTTTCCATAACTGCTGCATAAAGTTGTGTTGGCTAATTTATTGTGAGTCTATAAACTTGGTATAAGTCCCTGAGCAAGTTACTTATTCCCATCCTTTTGTCTGAAATGAAAATCTTCCACTAGGCACATAGCACAATGCTCTCTTCTCTGAAGTGAGCTGAAAAGTGTTATGTAATTCAGGCTTTATAAGTGCAATGTGTGATACGTAATACTTAATATATAATACGGTACAGTTAATGATTTTTTTTCTCATAATGACTTTTGAGGAATTCTACCATTTTTAGAACAATACTTTCTTCCCAGATATCAATTTTTTCACCCCAAAACACACTAAATAAACTAAAAGAAGTGATATGTCAACATTATTAATTTAGACAAAGATATCTTCACCAATTTACTTGACACAACAATTTTTAGTAAGAGAATACAGTAATATGAAACAAGTTTTATGTCTACCATGCTTGAATGAACTCAAAGGATTTTGCTTGGTTTTTAAGCTAAGCAAGAAGGATAAACTGGTTGATGGCTGTTGGCCACACGTGCCATTTCCACATTTTTGAGACACACCTTAATATTGCTCCCAAAGTATATATTTTTTTCAGCACTATAACTATTTGTAAGTGTATTCTGAATATAATGCAACCATGAGCTCCTAAAGATTGGGAAGTTGGGAAAGAAAATGAGTCAGAACAAAATGACTCAACAGATCTTCACAACATTTATATTTATAGGTACAAAATCTACTTATGTATTTATCTATTTAGTATCCATTTAATCTAATTAGTGAACTTTTTTATTTCATGGTTTTCAGTAATGAATTACTGTTGTTAAGCAAATAATAAAACTGAAAGTGATTTGGGATTTTTATCATAAAGCCAAGTACTCAAGCACTCTCCACAGTTACAACTCTACAGGTTGCCACTCCCTGTTCCCTAGTAGAATTAATTATTAAAACATTTGATTCCAGATCTTTTACTCTCTTTGCGTATCTTCTCTTTTTATCTTTTCCTACAAGCTAGATACCACAGTATTGTAACAGACACTTCAAAAATGCCTGGAGTCAGGCATGTGACTTTATTAGGAGGCTCTGGCTGGAGTTTTTTGCAATGAAAACTAAATAATTCTGCATTCAAATGGAAATGAAAATATTTCATCCTGAATTATCTTTACGAGATGATTTTAGCTTTAACATATGAAAATAGCAGTTGAGATTGTTATCTGCGAATTTCTCAGGAGCTCCATTTTCGGACTATGTGGTCTATTTTAAACACACCATATGGATTATGTACTCTAAGAACTACTCTCGACTAAAAAAAAAAAAAAAAAAAAAAAAAAAAAAAAAAAAAAAAAAAAAATCTTTGCAAACACAAACCACCCAGCTCTAAAGTCCCAGCTGGCACTTCTGTTACCCATAAGTGCTCTCTTCTGTTTATGTTTCTTACACCCACATGTATATATGTTTGCAGTTGGAATCCTTCACCCTTGTCTCTTAAAAATTCCTTGAGCAACAAGGCGACTGCAAGTGAGATTTTGCTCCATTTCTTGTAGCACGAACAAGGCCAACACTGCAGGCAGACAGCTGGTGAGAGAACACATGGTCCAGAATCTTCTCCTCCTCCTCCTCCATCTAAATTTGCTTGTCTTGTATTCCATTCCCTTGAGGCTCAACTCTCTGCTCTCACTGATGCCACCCAGTCTGATGAACCAGCATTTCCCAAAGATGTGTGTTTTAGCAGCTGTTAGCAAGAGTCCCATGAAAAGATGGGTTCCGTGGTTAAAAGCATAGGAAGTCAGAACTTCTCAAAACCTTTTATGCCCAGGAGTTTCCATGTTATTGTTCATTTTAAATATATTAGATGGGATAGAAAAGTACAGATTTTTAAAAAATGTTTAAATATTTTCCTATTTTCCTCCTGAGAGTCCTATAGAAAAAATAGACCATAGAACTCTTTTTGGGAAATACTGCTAATGTTAATGGTGCAAAGGAACCTTTCAAGATCTAATACTATATCCCAGTGGCGTGAGTCTCAAGTAGTACAGGCAGGCTGCAGGGGAAGCTATTTTTAAATAAGCAGAGCTATTGGCACATATCAGGGCCCACCACACAAGTGGTGGCCAGTTTCAGTCTGATAATAGAGTTCCCTGTGACACAGTCACATTGTCACACATCTAGGAGTGACAGCAATGATTTCAGGGATAATGAACTACACAAGCGGCAATGCAGAAAGTAGACAGAATTTTAACTGCATTTTTTATGAATTACAAATAGTAGCAATCCTTTCATCCTCCACTACACAATGATTACCTTAAAAATGGTAGTCAGGTTGTTCCTTGATGTTGCCCTGGGCTCGACTAGGTACAGGGTCTGGCACATGCATGCACTCCATAAATATTTGCAGAATGACTCATTGAAGCAGTGATCACCAGATTTGGTCATTCAGCTCAGTTTTTATCTTTCTATCTTCTCTACGATTCCAATCACCTTTTCACATATGATCATGGGAATCTGTAGATACGTAAACCAGAGAGGGCACCTAGTCTGCTATTTGTCATCAGTCTGAAAGCTGCATCTATTAGATGAATGACAGCTCCCCTATCTTTACAAACCCCAGTAAAAGAGTCTTCAAATCTTCCTTGTTACCTTGTTTCAGAGTTGAATTACACTCACTACTAGGAAACTCAATCTCAATCACACCCTCTATCTTGTGCAAGCATTCAAAAGGCACTGGAGGGATGGTGGCCATTTCCCTGGATGTATCAAGTCCAACCATAACCCTTTGGCAAAAGCACCAAAGAAACAGATTTTTCTTGATGCATGAAATCAGATGAAGGACATTCTCTGGAATCTAATTTCCATTCCCACCTTTTAAAAAATACACATACACATACACATATACACACATGCATATATCTGTGTGTATGAGAGTGTATTTATATGTGAGTATGTGTGCTAATATCATCACTTGGCTAATCATGTAGGTTCAAGATTTTAGCCATTTTCATATCCTCCTCCTCCTGTGAACTTTGCTCATTTAATTAACCACTGAATTGGGGTCATACTGCTTCTGAAATGATGTTCATGCCCATTGGATCATCTCCAAATTACTACTACTAGTTCAGCCTTCTTTCTCTTTTATTTAGACTATGCAGTAGGCTTCAAACTGGTAGAGAGATGTTTCCAAACTCCCCATCCAGTATTGTATTTGTATGGCAACTTATAACTGCTAAAATGTCTTCTAATATATTATTTTATGCATATGACAGTTCTATGGACTAGGCAGTATGGCCTCTGTGTGCAGATGAGGTCATGGTGAACAGTAAACAATCAGCTCAGTGTCCCACCACTATTAATTTATGTGTCAACAAATCACCTCTTTTCCCCTCCTCTTTTTTCCCCATAGACCTTAGGTATTTTTCAAGTAAGTTGTTAATGACTGCTAAACAAGAACGTATTAAGTGGGAACAGACAAAATTTGTCTTTATATATAATTTTAAAAGTTATTAACCATCAAAATATTAAAATAAATATTTATAGAAAGTTAAATAATTCTACTTGAAATTAGTTAATTTATACTGTGAAAAATTATGCAATTTTTAAAATTCCTATGGGCATGTGAAAAGCAATATATGGCCATGAAAGAATTCTGTTATTTCCTGATTGTTGGGGTTTGTAGGTCTGACCAAGTAGAACCACATGTGGGGTGCAGACCCTGCATTTGTCCATTCTTTACTCCCAGCATAGGATGACTCTTTCCAGTATCTCCAATTTGCCAAATCCTGCCCACCCTCCAAGTCCCAGTTAGTATGCCATTCCCCTCCCCTATCTACTGCCCCATGAGGCCTTGTCTGTTACCTTAGGTTGTTGTTTAAAACTCTCTTAGGGAATTCAACAAATCCTAGCCTAAATCATAGTTATCTAGGGACACATTCCCCATCCTTAGAGAATCATTCATTCATTCGCTGATTCAACAAATAACCTTTCAGCATTGCTACCATGCCATTCTGGGACCTGAAAACAATGGGAGTGAGAAGAAATAAATTCTGTCTTAAGAGTGCAATCTTGTGTAAGCAGCTGTTGTCTTTGTTATATCACATATATGAGTGAATAGTGCTGCTATGTCCAGTCCAGCAAATCTGACTGCAGATCTCAGTTTTCTGAGGCTGTTTATTCTACTGCCTCTCTAGTGTAGCCTGAGACTGTAAATTTATCAGAAAGAAATTCAGCATTTCAGCCTTGCATTTAGTATCTAACAGCTAACTGCACTTCAAATAGAATGGTGCTTCTTTTGAGAAAGAGGTATCCCTTACATGAGCCCAGCATTCCATGAACCAATGAACGAAAGTGTTGTTTAAACATTCTATTTCCCCCTGAATTCTTCTCTTAATTAATTATGTAGCTCAGGGTAGTAACAATAGTAAGGAAATCTGTCACAGCCAGAGCTCTTTTCCACTAACAAACTAATTAGACCTTCTTGTTTATGTTTATATTTATATTCATATATGAGAGTGAGTTAATTTTACAAAATACTCTGAGTTCAGTGGGAGTGAGAAGTGTCCATGGCATCCTTGAACAATCGGGGACAATTGTTTGAGAACTTGGTGCTAACTGTAACTGTCAGTTCATCATTTATATAACAAACTCTTATGAAGAGGTGTTTCCACAGCCAGCATAAACCAATATGCTACCATTGGAGCAAAGGGAAAAAAACTTTCAGTAGACTTTATAAATTACAGATTCCATCATTATTTTATGGGTTGGCTAGTTCTTTCAAAGTAGGATTTGATATGGCTTACAAGTTAGTATATAAATTCCAAAAAAAAAAAAAAAATAGGGAAGTGAGGTCATGGAATGAAGTAGAAAGAAAATGTACACCGGCATATTTGATGGCACTAAACAAGTTTAACTCTGAGCTTCTTGCTGGCAAGGGAAAAAAGAGAAAAATGACAAGTAACCGAGATATCATTAGCAGAATAGACAACATATATGAATGTTCTCCTTGGCTAACCTCCTCAGTTGGAGATTAGACGGTAGTTTCCTCATCTTTACCTCTCAGTTTGCTAAACTGGATCTTCCTTTCCAAGTGGAAGTGTGGGCTCCATTAAGTTTTACTAAGTTTCCTCTGTAATCAAAGGCAGTATTGTGTTTATAGCTAATAACTGGGATGGCTGCCTTTTCTCCTGACCCTAGTAATCCATTCTTCAGAGAACAGCTAGAGTGATCTCTCACAAACAGACATCAGAGCAGGTCTGTCACATACCCACCATCCTCCCAAGACTTTCCATCACATTTAGCATAAGTCCAGACTCCTATGCCTAACCAGAGGTCCCAAACCTTTTTGGCACCAGGGACCAGTTCCATGGAAGACTATTTTTCCATGGACCAGGGAGGGGGTATGATTCTTGCGCATTACATTTATTGTGCTCTTTATTTCTATTATTATAACATTTTAATACATAATGAAATAATTATACAACTCACCAGAATGCAGAATCAGTGGGCACCCTGAGCTTGTTTTTCTGCAACTAAATGGTCCCAGCTGGGGGTGATGGGAGACAGTGACAGATCATCAGGCATTAGATTCTCATAAGGAGCATGAAACTCAGACCCTTCGCATGCGGAGTTCACAACAGGGTTCACACTCCTATGAGAATCTGATCCAGCCGCTGATCTGACAGGAGGCAGAGCTCAGGCGCTAATGCAAGCGATGGGGAATGGCTGTAAATAGAGATGAAGCTTCCCTCACTCACCCGCCCACCATTCACCTCCTGCTGTGTGGCCAGGTTCCTAACAGGCCAGGAACCAGTACTGGTCCATGGTCCAGGGACTGGGGACCCCTGCTCTAACCCACATGACCCTACAAGATCTGAACACTGCCTCAGCTTCCAACTCCCTTTCTTTCTCTCAATTCTACTTTAAGCACTGTGGTCATCTCTCTATTTCTGGAACACACCAGGCTTATTTACTCCTCTGGGTCTTAGCACTTGCTCTTCCCTCTGTCTCAAAAGCTCTTCCCTAGATTTTCACATGGTTTGCTCTTTCATGCATTCAGAAATAATGCAAATGTTAAATTCTCGAGAGGTGCTTTCCTGATGACCACAAAACCAGTCTGAATATCACATTTTATCACATTACTGGGTCTTATTTTCTTCACCACACTTAGCATCTGAAGTGATCTTGATGCCTGTCTCCATTTGCTTGTCTATGTCATCACTAGCATGTAAACCCACAAGAGAAGCAATTTGAATATCTTACTCCCTTCTCTATCCCCCCAGAGTTGTGCATGACATGTGGTGGTGATGAAGAAATCATTAATGAAAGATATATTATAAATGTATTTTATTATTAAAATATATAAAATGAAAGAGAAATACAAATATATCATAGTTATTTCCTTTCCCAAACTATCTGGTTAATGTCTATATCAGTGAATTCACCTAATACAGGGGTTAGCAATTTTTTTTCTGTAAAGGACCACTAAATAAATATTTTAGGCTTTGTGGGCCATATGGTCTCTGTCTCAATTACTCAACTCTGTGCTTGTAGCACAAAAGCAGCAATACATAATACATAAACAAATGGGTGTGCCTGTATCAATAAAACTTTATTTAAAAAAATAAGCAGCCATTGGATTTGGTCCTTAGGCCACAGTTTACCAAATGCTAATATAGCATGTAGATCATAGTTAGTATCAAGAAAATCAGAGTTGCTGTTAAAAGTAAAAACAAATAAACAGAAAAAAAAATCAATGCTAAAAAGAATCCAGAACACTGGAGCAAAAATTCATATGTATAAAAAATGAAACAATAATAAGAATAACAAAAGAAAAACCAAATAGCAGCAATGCCAATGTCCATATCCTGGTTTAGGCCACACTCCCAAGCTTCACTCCATGATTTTGAAAAGATGATCCTCTCTCTAGAATATGCTGATGAGATCATACCTGGAAAAATGTAGGCAGGTCCAGGCACTTCATTAAGGAGAAAATGGAAAAAAATGTCCAAAAACATTGGAAAGCTTTCCTAGTCGCTGGAGTGCATTCAGAAGCATGCAACCAGAAAGGCAGCTTGGGAGGTGAACAGTTGCAGCAAGATTAAAAAGGCTGCAGGCTATGAAACAGGGTGGAATAAAGAAAAACTACAGGGGACACGTGAAAGCATTTATGTAAGAATGCTGCACAAGCTGCAGAAAGAGTTATGTGCTGTTCATTTTATCTGAAGATTTGAAAACATAGAATGATATTTGGAAAATACATATTGTATCCAAATTTTCCTACCAGAGTTTAGAAAAAATATTAATATCTCTTCTTTAAAAAATCTTCCAGTGATTCTAGAAAATGTTTCCAAGAATATATTTACATTTATTTAGCACTTCACAGTTTTAAAGTTACATTTGGATGCTCCATTCCAATGTGATCATTGAGGCAGGCAAGAAAAATTTTACTATCCCTGTTTTGTAGATGAAAGGACAGAAGTTCAGAGACGTGAACTGGGTTGGCTAGTAAGTAATTGGGTATAGGGCCTAAGTTTTGGAGCCATGTAGATCTGAGTAAAATTCTAGCTGAAGTCATTGGGCTTATTACTACTTAAGGTAGAACTTTCTCTGAACATCTGCATCTTCATGGACTCAAAGAACACACTTGGGAAATTTCTGGCTCGATATGAGATATACCTGAAGTACATTTTTTTTTTAAATGTAGCTATTCTTGGGCTTCACCCAGACCAATTAAATAAAAATTTTTGGGAGTGGGACTCAGACATCAGCAATATTTAAATATTCCAAGGTACCACCAAAGTTGAGAATCACTGATCTAGTACAAGGGTTGGCACATGTTTTCTGCAAAGGGCCAGATAGTAAATATTTTAGTCTTTGCTGACCATTTGGTCTCTGCCACAACTACTCAACTGTGCTGTTCCATGGCAAAAGCAGCCTTAGACAGTATATAAACAAATGGGCATGGTTGTGTTCCAATAAAATTTTATTTACAAAAGCAGGCAATGGGCCAGATTTGGCCCAAGGGCCATGGTTTACCAACCCCTGATCTAGTAGAAGATTTCTATGGAAAGAGATGTCTGGAGATGTTAAAGACCTCATCATTCATCAATAACAAAATCAAGGCCAGGATCCTGCTGTTCTGCCCACTGGCCTGCTGTGGTCCCACTACCAGCTCTCTCTCTGTCTTGGACATGCTGTGCTTTATTCTCAACAAGCTTAAAACATTGCTCCAGAATAACATATCAATCATTTAAGGGGAAGAGGGCTGTCTTTAGACAGAGAGAGCCATGGTTTTCAGTCCCAGCTCTGCCACTCATTAGCAGAAGCAGTTCCTTCAAACCCTCTGTGTCTGAGTGCCTTCATTAATAACCCAGATATGAGATTCCCCACAGGGAATTTCTATGTGGGTTAAATGAGGATGAAATGGCCTGGCACCACGGTTGGCACATGGTAATTGCTTGATACTGATTCCACCACCTACAGACTTTTATTATTTTAAGATGTGCTCTTCTACACTTCATGTAAAATATTGGAAAAAACTGAAGTCTTAGGAAGAGATATACATTTTACTAAAATTTACTCTCACAATCAGAGAGGAGAAGGAACATATTTAAAAGGGGATTGAAAGAGGGGTAAAGAAGGTATATGAAGAAGCTCCCCAAAGAGATTCTGATGGCCATGCCCAATGTTACACCAACTGAGCCTAGAGTCTGAATAGTCTTCCAGCATCCCAGAATTTGAAACAAGATGAAGAGGGTGCAAAGATTATATATATTTTAAGTCAGATATATGAGAAACGTGGTGTGGGTTTGTTTACTCCATCCTCCTAGGCTTGGTGGCTTAAATATGAATCTAAATACCATAATTCATTATTTTTCATTGAATATGAGAGACATGTTAGTCAAAGTGTGACTTCAGGATTTAATGGACATGATAAAATTGATTTATACTGATATTCGTGAATTTACTGACTTTTTAAAATATCTTAGGGTGGTCGTCAAGCTACCTATCTTTCCACTGAGGTTTAGAAGATTTCTATGTCACATATTCTAAAAGATTGGGATACTAATTCCTATGAGCAGGAATTATTGGTTGACTGTACAACATCCATTTCCTTCCTTGCTTGCTAAAGGATCCCTATATCATTCAGAGATTTCTTGCTCCTAGGCCATCATGTGTTTCATGTGAGGGAGTCT
Organism: Papio anubis; assembly: GCF_008728515.1. NCBI lineage: Eukaryota > Metazoa > Chordata > Mammalia > Primates > Cercopithecidae > Papio > Papio anubis. Next base: position 134,935,147 of record NC_044996.1, read on the forward strand.
GAACCTATGCTCAGCTCTACTTGTGGACCTGATTGATGTAGAAATAATATACATCTTCTCACTTGTGATTGGATAGAAAACGGGTATGTTACCTTATTCTGGCCAATGAGAGATGAGAGGAAGTCACATAGGGCTTCTGGGACAGGTTTCCTAATTCTTTTGAGAGGGCAACAGGAGAGACTGTCTCTCTTCTTTCTTTGGAAAGCATTGTCTCTGTAGGCGATGCCAAGATCCATCATCTTGCCTAAAGTTAATCTGATAATAAAGGTGGCCATGGGGCAAGTGGTATCAAGAACTTGGATCCTTGTTGACATCATTATGTCATGGAATCAACCACCCTGAACATGCTCCATCTATGGATATTTCTTTATGTGAGTTAATACCTCTCCTTCTGGTTCAAGTCAATTTGATTGAGAATGTCTTGGTTCCAAAAGCATGCTCCTGAAGCCAAAGTACAGCATGGAGTAGCATATTTGCTACATTTGGTAACCTGAGGCTACACAAGGAATGCAAGTAGTCTGGCATTTTGAAGATTTTGGAAGAGACATGTTCTTTATTAACAAATTTCTACAGACAAATCTCGCAGCTGAATGGCAATATACCCAGAATTAATACCATTAATCCTTAGGGAAAGCAATGTCTTTGGAGTTCAGACCACTTGAATGCACGCATATTTGCCAATCTTGTACACAACTCAAAATTTTGGTTTTAATTCATCGTTTCGAAGTACAATCAAATGTTCACCAGAGCAACCAAATAAATGAGAAAAAAAATTTATGGCTTTAAAATGATATAGGTTATAAATTATTTCTCTTAGCTCAGCATTTGAACTTCCTGTACTCATTCTTCCCGTAAATATTTATTGAGCTCCTATTTTGTGCTAAGTGTACAGAATATAGAAATAAAAAGGGCAAAAATCAATCCTTTAAGGGAATCAGAGGCTATCAGAGTTCTGTACAGTAAACCTTTCTGCAATGATGGAAATGTTCTATATCTGTACTGTGCAGTACAGTAGCCCTAGTCACCTGTGGCTAAAGACTACTTAAAATGTCGCTATTGCAACTTAGGAACAGAATGTTTAACTAAATTTAATTTTAATATAAATAGTCACATGTACCTAGTGGTTTCCATATTGGATAGTACAGTCTAGATGGTAATGCAGACAAGAAAATCAAAGGTGATGATATACTATGATCTGTACCACAAAAAGAGATGCATCTGGCTCTAAAAAGTAGGAATCCAGGGGAACAGTGCCTAAGTAATTCAGTCTGGGGCTAGAGGGCAGGATAAGGAAATACATCCAAGGAAAGTGGACCCTTGAACCAAGTCCTAAGGACAAAGAGAAGTTAATCACTGAATCCACTTTCTGTCTCTGACATTAAAGAATTATATTTGCATATTCTAGTATGTCATGAAATTAGCATATTCATTGTATATATACATTGGAGCTTTCCTGAATCACTCACTCCACATTTGATCCAGAAGGATTTCTACTTGACGTTTTATGTTAAATACAAAATATTTTATGTTAATACAAAAACACTCATGTGCCAGTTTAAATAGGATATCTACAAACTTGTTTTTGAACACATGCTACCAAAATAATTTTATCTGATCCCACTCTATGCATGACTTTCTTTCTCATCTATTCTAAATATTGGTTTTCAGATTACCATTAAAATACATATCTGAAAAAGTAAACCTCTAGTTATATAAATAGTATGTGTATGGAGATTCATTTTTCTTTCTATTGCTTATAGTTCACTGAGAGAGTCATTTCTGACTCTTGAGTTCTTTCTGAAGCCATGAGGTGCACTTGTCTCTGGAGCAGAACTGAGTGCCCACCTCTGTGAATTGATTCCAGGTCCTATCATACCCTGCATGGTTCCTAAGCACAACATTCTGTCTCTCCTGAAGGAGAGGAGCTGGGAAAATCTGCGTGTCTGAGTACAGTTGGCTCTAGAAGATTAATGGGTGAGGAGCGAAGAGAACAAATGCGGGCAGGGGTACTGCTGTGGAGGAGAATCACCAGGAGGCCTGGAAAATGAGGAAATGGAGAGGTAATTGGATCTCAGGTGATAGCAACAGAATGGACAGGCTTGGGGCAGAGGTGAGGAGAAAATGAGAGCACTATTCGGTTGGAAACACATTCAATACTGGAAGCAAAGATGGTTAAGGCTTTAAAGTAGGTGACTTTTAAAAATGTGGAGGATGGCTTGGCTTCTTTTGGGAGTTAGGTGGGGTTCTGTTGGATTTGAGGAGCAGTGGGGTATGGATAACACAAATGTGGAGGTCAGTGATGCCACATTTAGAGAGATCACTGAGGGGGTAAGGCAGATGGGAAGGAGAGCAAAGTAAGGGGCAAGAGACTAGACAGGGAGCAACCACACAGAAGAACTAATGTGCTTGGAGGTTCTCAGGCCTTGGAAGAGGTGTGGAGCCCAGATTAAGGTACTAAATGAGACAGTCAGGACAGAAAGAGACCTGGAATGGGGATAGATTGGGAACCACAGGTCTGTGATTCACATTAAACAACGGAGAATATGTCCCAAGAGTGCCTTGCTCCAGCAGAGGAAGTATGATGCCATGGTTAAGATCCCAGCCTCTGCCACCATTTAACCTGATTTGGAATTCTGTCTCTGTGACTTCCGGGCTGTATGACCTTGGACAAATCACATCGTCTTCCTGTGCCTCAGTTTCTTTCTTTCTAAAACAGCAATAGCAACAGTGCCTTGTGTGTCATTGTGAGGATTAAGCAAGTTAATATATGTAGTATATGGGAGAGGTGGAAGAAGGGAAATAGTCTTTCCGAACTGGAGATCTTGAAGTTTGGAAAGCTTTGATTACTAATGGTGGTGGCAGTGACAAGTATCAAGGGTGAGGTGAAAATGGAGGCCCAGAAAGTGCTGGAGATTGAGGAACTGGCAGATAAGTGTGTTGGGAATAACCTCAACATAAATGTTAAAGGAGAGCAAGCATAAAAAAGAGCAGAAAGGAGATTAAGTTTTTCTTGACAGAGTTCGCAATTTTAATATTAGCAGATATTACTGATCAAATATGCTAGCCTCTATGGTTGGCAGTTTATGTTCCTTTACCTCATTTTCTGCTCATGACAACTCTGCAAAGTCAATGTTTTCTGCCTTTTCAGAAAAAAGAAATTGAGACTGAAGTGGTTTACGTACAATGCCAAAGCTCCCACAAATAGCGCATGGAAAAGGAGCCCTTAGTACCTGGGCTTTTCTGACCACAGCTATATCATTGGAGGAAAGAGAATAGCTCAGATCGCCAAATTGCAGTATTTGTTGAGCTAAGATGATGATGTCAAGGGGAAGATAAGGAAGAATGCAGAAAAGATCAGTTTGCAAGACTGTAGGCTATTCGACATTGTAATCTGTATTTGGAAACCTAAAAGAAAACCAATCAGTTTGCATTAGTTCTTTTGGGTTCATTGCAGTTACCCACTGAACTGAGGAAGCTCTTCTTTTCTTTTTTCTCTTCTTTTCTTTTCTCTTTTTTTCCTTCCTTTCCTTCCTTTCCTTCCTCCCTTCCTCCCTTTCTCCCTTTCTCGCTTTCTCTCTTTCTCTCTTTCTTTCTGTTGGAGAATAGCATTATCATTCAGATTGGTTTGAGTGTCTGACAATGTTTTATGTAGTCTTCTTATTTCCAAGCCTGAAAAGTTATTCCCCATGTAATAGTTCCACATTCCTTTTGGAATGTGTAGCATGATATGCCTCCCTCCCTCCTAGCAGCTTGTCTTCTATGATATATGCCATTTCATCCCTTTAGCAATTGGAAAATGTATTTCTAGAAGCCACTCTCTTGGCAATTGGTGCATTATTTTTCCATTAAAGAGAATATCCATGCATTCACTAAGAATTGCAGGTTTAAAGTGTTTTGTAATAATCTCTGGTTGTTTGTCAAGCAGAATTTCTGTCTGAACATGAAAATACAACATGAATATGATTTGCAACCATTCCACAGGGTTCCTAATTTCCTCCAGCAACACAGAGTTATTTTTCTTCATGCTTAAAATCCACTACAGGTGCTTACTGCATTTGGTCTCCTTTGGAGGTACATGTTCTAAGTCTGACACAGGAAAAAGCTGAAAATGTTCTAACCAAGTAATCCCCCCATTCCACAATCTTTTAACTCTGATTTATTCCAAAGTTGAAAGTATTCATCACTAGTTGAGCTAAAATAAACTAACTCTTATAACATATAATTAAATTACTGGCAGAAACAAAATCTGAAATTCCTCCACAGTACTTCACATAAACATCAGCAGAATAATTGAGTTGAGGTAAAACATTTTGTTGAAAGGCCAAAAAATGTCACCTGAAGGAATTTTTTTTCCCTAATCTCTGATGTTTAATTTTCTTCATAATTACCAAAAAATTCACTTTCATGTAAAATCTTCTTTTCTTTTAGCTCTTCTTTACCTCACTTCTCTTTCTATGTCTTTACCAGAAACTGGGAATAAAAACATTAGAAAAATGTTTACACTTTTAGCTGATAGTCTCTCCAGATCTGGCTAAAATAAATTATGTATATACTCAGTATTCACAATTTCTAAGTTTAAATTCTAGAAAGGGAGAGTGTTACATTTCCATTTTGTCTATCTGAGTTTTCTTTTCAGTTGACCCAAGAACAGACTCGATTATCCTCAAGACTTTGTAACCAGGGCACATTAATTTGGTGAGAACAGTGATTTCCGGTTTCCTAATTAAATAGCCTTAGGGAGAGGGCCAAAAATGGCCTATTAGAAGCAGCTATGGAGTAAGGCACTCATGGAGAAGAATGAAAGGGGCAAGTGAATATAGCACCTTCAACTGAAATATCCAGGTGCACTCGCATTGGGAGTGATCAGGGAAACAACTACTCACAGAGAATGAAGAAAAGCAGGATAGGGGGACGGCCCTCCCAGGATTGACACGAAGCCAAGGGAACCCCTACCCCCAGCCAAGGGAAGCAGTGAGTGATTGTGCAACCCTGGGAAACCGCCACTTCTCCCACAGATGATTGTAACCCATGGATCAGGAGATCCCCTCATGATCCCCTGCCACTAAGGCCTTGGGTCCAACACACAGAGCTGTATGGAGTCTCAGCAGGGCAACTGCTCAGGAACGCACAGAGACCCAGGAACTTTACATATTCTGGGCCCAGGATCCCCAACAAACATGTCTGCAACTCAGGCAAGTCAAGAGGTCCATACATATCCCTAGGAAGGGGACTGAATCCAGGAAGCTGAGCAGCATCAGTCCGCAGACTCCACTTCCACTGCACCTCTAAGATAAGACCCACTGGCTTGGAATTCCAGCCTGCCACTGGCAACAGCATGAAGCCTGCCTGAGATGGGACAGTTCCCTCAGTGGGAGGGGCAGACCACCATCTCTGCTGTTTGATAGACTCAGCCATTCCAGCCTGTGGGCTTTGGAGAGTCTAAGCTGACAGAGGCAGAGGCAGTTCCCCAGCATGACATGGCTGTTTTGTTAAGCATAGCCAGACTGCTTCTTTCAGCTGGACCCTGGTCCACTCCTCCTCTTAGGTGGGTCCTCCCAGCCAGGGTGTCTGGCCATCCCTGCCCATGTTCTAAAGCAGATAGAATTCTCACTTCACCCTGGGACTGAATGCCCAAGCAGTAGGGTAGGCTGCCACCTCAGCTGTTTGAGCGTCTCAGCTCGTCCAGCCTGTGGGCCTTGGAGAGCCAAAACTGATCAGGTGCTGAAGGGATCCCCAACACAGCACAGCTGCTCTACCAAAAAAGCAGCCAGACTGCTTCAAGTGGGTCCCTGATCCCATTCGTCTTGACTGGGTGAGACCTCCCAACAGGGGTCTCCAGTCACCTCCTACAAGTACATTTGGGCTGGCAACAGGTCAGTACCCCTGGGATGGAGCTTCCAGAGGAAGGGGCAGGCTGCCATGTTTGCTGTTTTGCAGACTTCACTGGTGATACTTCCAAGTACGGAAAAAACCAAGGTGACTAGGGTCTGGAGTGGACCGCCAGCAAACCACAGCAGCCCTATGGAAGAGTGGCCAGACTGTTAAAAGAAAATCAAACAAGCAGAAAAACAACAGCAACAAACCATAAAAACCCCATCCAAAGGTCAGCAACCTCAAAGATAGAAGGTAGATAAGCCCACAAAGATGAGGAAGAATCAACTCCAAAACACTGAAAATTCAAAAAGCCAGGGTGCCCCTTTTCCTCCAAATGACCACACCTCTCCAGCAAGGGCTCAGAACTGGGCTGAAGCTGAGATGGCTGAAATGACAGAAGTAGGCTTCAGAATGTGGATAAATCAAACTTCACTGACCTAAAGGAGCATGCTGTAAGCCAATGCAAAGAAGCTAAGAATCATGATAAAACAGTGCAGGAGCTGACAGTCAAATAGTCAGTTTAGAGAGGAGCATAACCAACATGATAGAGCTGAAAAACACACTACAAGAACTTCACAATGTAATCACAAGTATTAATAGCAGAATAGAGCAAGCAGAGGAAAGAATCTCAGAGCTTGAAGACTGTCTTTCCGAAATAAGACAGGCAAACAAGAATAGAGAAAAAAATAAGAAAAAGGGATGAACAAAACCTCTGAGAAATATGGGATTATGTAAAGAGACCAAATCTATGACTGATTGGGGTACCTGAAAGAGACAGGGAAAATGGAACCAATTTGGAAGACATACTTCAGGATATCATCTAGGAGAATTTCCCCAACCTAGCAAAACAGGCCAACATTCAAAGTCAGGAAACGCAGAGAACCCCAGTAAGATACTCCACGAGAAGATCAAGACACATAATCATCAGATTTTCCAATGTCAAAATGGAAGAAAAAATGTTAAGGGCAGTCAGAGAGAAAGGCCAGGTCACCTACAAAGGGAAGCCTAACAGACTTACAGCAAAACTCTCAGTGGAAACCCTACTAGCCAGAAGAGATTGGGGGCCAATATTCAACATTCTTAAAGGAAAGAATTTCCAACCCAGAATTTCATATCTGGCCAAACTAAGCTTCATAAGTGAAGGAGAAATAAGATCCTTTCCAGACAAGAAAATGCTGAGGGAATCTGTTACCACCAGACCTGCCTTACAAGAGATCCTGAAGGAAGCATTACATATGAAAAGGAAAAACCTTCACCAGCCACTACAAAAACACACTGAAGTACACAGACCAGTGACACTATGAAGCAACCACATAAACAAGTCTGCAAAATAATCAGCTAGCATCATGATGACAGGGCCAAATTCACACATAATGATACTAACCTTAAATGTAAATGGACTAAATGCCCCAATTAAAAGACATAGAATGGCAAGCTGGATAAAGAACCAAGATCCATCAGTATGCTGTCTTCAAGAGACCCATCTCACATGCAAAGATACACATAGGATCAAAATAAGGGGATAGAGGAAAACTCACCAAGTGAATGGAAAAAAGAAAAAAGCAGGGGTTGCAATCCTAGATTCTGACAAAACACACTTTAAGCCAACAAAGATCAAAAAAGACAAAGAAGGGTATTACATAATGGTAAAGCGTTCAATTCAACAAGAAGAGCTAACTATCCTAAATATGTATGCACCCAATATAGGAGCACCCAGATTCATAAAACAAGTTCTTAAAGATTTTCAAAGAGACTTAGACTCCCACAAAATAATAGTGGGAGACTTTAACATCCCACAGTATTAGACAGATCATCAAGGCAAAAAATTAACAAAGATATTCAGGACCTGAACTCAGCTTAGTATCAAGTGGACCTGATAAATATCTACAGAACTCTCCACCTCAAAACAACAGAATATACATTCTTCTCATCACCACACAGCACTTACTCTAAAATTGATCACACAGTCGGAAGTAAAACGCTCCTCAGCAAATGCAAAAGAACTGAAATCATAACAGTCTCTTAGATCACAACACAATCAAATTAGAACTCAAGATTAAGAAATTAACTCAAAATCATACAAGTATATGGAAATTGAACAACCTGCTCCTGAATGACTTTTGGGTAAATAATGAAATTAAGGCAAAAATCAAGAAGTTCTTTGAAACTAACGAGAAAAAAGATACAATATACCAGAATCTCTGGGACACAGCTAACACAGTGTTGAGAGGGAAATTTATAGCACTAAATATCAACATCAAAAAGCTAGAAAGATCTCAAGTTAGCAACCTAACATCACAACAAAAAGAATTAGAGAACCAGCAAACAAACCCCAAAGCTAGCAGAAGACAAGAAATCACCAAAATCAGAGCTGAAGTGAAGGAGATAGAGACATGAAAAACGCTTCCAAAAAATCAATGAATCCAGGAGCTTGTTTTTTGAAAAATATTAATAAAATAGATAGACCACTAGCTAGACTAATATAGAAGAAAAGAGAGAAGATTCAAATAAACACAATCAGAAATCACTGATTTCTGACCCCACCGAAATACAAACCCCCATCAGAGAATACTATAAACACCTCTGTGCACATAAACTAGAAAATTTACAAGGAAGGAATGGATAAATTCCTGGACACACACACTTTCTTTCTCAAGACGGAAGTAGGAAGAAATTGAATCCCTGAATAGACCAATAACGAGTTCTGAAATTGAGGCAGTAATAAATAGCCTACTAACCAAAAAAAAAAAAAAAAAAAAAAAAAAAAAAAAAAAAGCCACCACCAAATAGATTCACAGCTGAATTCTACTAGAGATACAAAGAAGAGCTGGTACCATTCCTACTGAAACCATTCCCCCCAAAAAAAAAAAATTGAAAAGGAGGGACTGCTCCCTAACTCATTCTATGAGGCCAAAACCTGGCATAGATACAACAAAAAAAGAAAACTTCAGGCCAATGTCCTTGATAAACATTGATAGAAAAATCCTGCACAAAATGCTGACAAACCAAGTCCAGCAGCACATCAAAAAGCTTATTCACCACAATAAAGTAGGCTTCATCCCTGGAATGCAAGGCTGGTTCAACATATGTAAATCAATAAATGTGATTCATCACATAAATCAAGACAAAAACCACATGATTATCACAATAGATGCAGAAAAAGGCCTTTGATAAAATTCAACATCCCCTCATGTTAAAAATTCTCAATAAACTAGGTATTGAAGGAACATACGTCAAAGTAATAAGAGCCATATATGACAAATCCACAACCAGTATCATACTGAATGGGCAAAAACTGGAATCATTCCCCTTAAAAACTGGCACAAGACAAGGTTGCTCACTCTCACCATTCCTATTCAACATAGTATTTGAAGTCCTGGCCAGGACAATCATGCAAGAGAAAGAAATAAATCATATTCAAATAGGATGAGAGAAAGTCAAACTATCTTTGTTTGCAGATGACACAATCCTATACCTATAAAACCCCATTGTCTCAGCCCAAAAGCTTCTTAAGCTGATAAGCAAATTCAGCAAATTCGCAAAATATAAAATCAATGTGCAAAAATTGCTAGCATTCTTATACACTAACAGGCAATCTGAGAACCAAATCACAAATGAACTCCCATTCACAATTGCCACAAAAAGAATAAAATACCTGGGACTATAGCTAACAAGGGAAGTGAAGGACCTATTCAAGGAGAACTACAAACCACTGCTCAAAGAAATCAGAGATGACACAAACAAATGGAAAAATATTCCATGTTCATGGATAGGAAGAATCAATATTGTGAAAATGTACATACTGTCCAAAGCAATTTATAGATTCTATACTATTCCCATAAAACTGACATTGACCTTCTTCACAAAATTAGAAAAAACTATTTTAAAATTCATATGGAACAAAAAAGAGAGCCCAAATATTCAAGCAATCCTAAGCAAAAAGAGCAAAGCTAGAGGCATCATGCTACCTGACTTCGAACTATATTACAGGGCTACAGTAACCAAAACAGTGTGGCACTGGTATAAGAACAGATACATAGACCAATGGAACAGAATAGAGAACCCAGAAATAAGACTGCATATCTACAACCATCTGATCTTTGACAAACCTGACAAAAACAAGTAATGGGGAAAGGATTCCCTATTTAATAAATGGTACTGGGAGAACTGGCTAGCCACATGCGTAAAATTAAAACTGGACCCCTTCCTTACACCATATACAAAAATCAACTGAAGATGGATTAAAGACTTAAATGTAAAACCCACAACTATAAAAAACCTAGAGGAAAATCTAGGCAATACCATTCAGGACATAGGCACAGGCAAAGATCTCATGACAAAGACAACAAAAGCAATTGAAACAAAAGTAAAAATTGACAAATGGGATATAATTAAACTAAAGAGCTTCTGCACAGAAAAAGAAACTATCAACAGAGTAAACAGATAACCTACACAATAAGAGAAGATTTTTGCAAACTATCCATCTGACAAAGGTCCAATGTCCAGCATCTATATGGAACTGAAACAAATTAACAAGAAAAAAACAGACAAGCCCATTAAAAAGTGGGCAAAGGACACGAACAGACACTTCTCAAAAGAAGACATATATGCAGTCAACAATCATGAAAAAAGCTCAATATCGCAGATCATTAGAGAAATGCAAATCAAAACCACAATGAGATACCATCTCACACCAGTCAGAATAGCTATTACTTAAAAGTCAAGAACAACAGATGCTGGGGGGTTGTGGAGAAAAAGGAATGCTTTTATACTGTTGATGGGAGTGTAAATTAGTTCAACCATTTTGGAAGACAGTGTGGCAATTCCTGAAAGACCTAGAGGCAGAAATATCATTCAACCCAGCAATCCCATTACTGGGTATATACTCAAAGGAATATAAATCATTCTGTTATAAAGATACATGCACGCATATGTCCATTGCAGCACTACTTACAATAGCAAAGACATGGAATCAACCTAAATGCCCACCAATGATCGACTGGATTAAAAAAAAAATTGTTACATATACACAATGGAGTACTATGCAGCCATAAAAAGTAATGAGATCATGTCCTTTGTAGGGACATGGATGGACCTGGAGGCCATTATCCTTAGCAAACTAACACAGGAACAGAAAACCAAATACCGTGTGTTCTCACTTATAAGTGGTAGCTGAATGATGAGAACACATGGACACACAGTGCAGGGGCAGAGAGGAACAACACAAACTAGGGCTTGTTGAAGGGTGGGAGGAGGAAGAGCATCAGAAAGGATAGCTGTTGGATGCTGGCTTAACACCTGGGTGATGGAATGATCTGTGCAGCAAACCACCATGGCACGTAGCTACCTATGTAACAAACCTGCACATCCTGTACATGTACCCCTGAACTTAAAATCAAAGTTGGAAATAAAAATAAATAGCCCTGAGGAACACACCACCCACCTGGTCCCCAGTACACATATGCTACTCAATCACTCTGTACTTTTACCCATTCAGGAACTTGTTAGGATAACTTCAGATTTGTTTTGCTTAGGAGTTTGTTCTTTCTGTCATTTGAAATTTCAAAATGATATGGTCATTTCAGAAGCCAAAATTGCAGTGTCCACACCACATGGAAAATTTGTAGGTCAACACTTTCAGGATTCACCACAATATGAACAAGTCAATACAATGGTGGTTTACAAGGCAATAAATTTTTCCTCCAAGGTTTCGTGGTACCATTTTCATATTAACTTCTAAGTTTGAAAAATTATCTTAACCACCCCCTCCCTTTTCCTGTTGAACACCAATTTTTAAATTATCTGGTGGTTTAATAAACTTCTCTTATTTTTCCATACTCTCTTCAACTGTGCTAGTATTTTTCAGACTACTCTTCTTTCTAAATGCAGGGGGCAGGGAGAAAAAACAAAAAACTGGACTTGAATTAGGAAATTTGGGATTGGCCTCAACTCTGTCACTTATTAGCCATGTGACCTGTGGCTGGTCCTGTGATGCCTCTGAGCCTACTGGGCTCATCTATAAAACAATGATATAAATACCTACACAAGTGGAGGATTCAAAGATATGGTAGTTTGTGAAGAAGCTTTGTAAGTGCCAAGAGGCTTCACATAGGTAATTTTTATTCAGAGGCATCTTTGTGACATAAAATATCTGGCAAAAGAATGCATTGACTTTCTTCTTCTCCCACTAGGAAGAAAGAGCACTGTCTCAGGTATCAGCATTCACTGCTGTAATTACAAATGTCTTCCCACTCTGAACTCCAGAAAACTCTCCTTCTCACATTTCAGAACTATCCCAGGCCTGTTCTCAAGAAGGTAACTCTACTCCTACTATTTTGCAGCCCATGGTCTACTGATAACATGTCCATATGCCTTCATATTCTCTAATGTCTCTGCCCCTTGCCTTATCCTCAAGGCTCTACCTCCCTTCCCAGCCTTTCCAAAGGAAGTTTGATTGCTCCTTCTCATACTTCCCATGACTTGGGGATGGGAGTAGAATGACTAGGAGGAGATGGAATATTCCCTACTTTCTTCTGTAGCTTTTAGGTTTCTGCCCCAACATCAACATGCTATAATGTTCCTAGTTTGCGGGGGTGGGGGTTGTTTTGTTTTGTTGAGACAGGGTCTTGCTCTGTCACCCAAACTGGAACACAGTGGTGTGACCATGGGTCACTGCAGCTTTGACCTCCCAGGCTCAAGTGATCCTTCCATCTTAGCTTCCTGAGTAACCGGGACCACAGGTGCATACCAACATGCCCAGCTAATTTTGTAATTTTTTTGTAGAGATGGGGTCTCACTATATTTCTCAGGTTGGTCTCAAACTCCTGGGCTCAACAGATTCTCCTGTCTTGGCCTCCCAAAGTAATGGGATTATAGGCATGAGCACTGAGCCTGGCTCTGTTCCCAGGTTTTAAGACTTTTGTCATATACTTACACATCTCTCCTTTGCCATTTATTGTTGTTCCATTCTGAGACACATTGCCAGGTCTTTTAAGACACTAGGCATCCACTGCTGTCTTTCTTTCCAAAGACATCATCCTCCAAGGCACTGACAACCGTATTGATGCCCCTTCTGACAGCACAGTTCACAGATTCTTGTCCTTCAGTGCACTAAGAACTCATCTCTTTGGTACTTCCCCTCTAAGGAAGCATTACAATATACTTGACCATTTCATATGACTAAGTCTCACACATTTTGAAATTTCAAAATGATATGGTCATTTCAGAAGCCAAAACTGTGAGATTCCTCTAATAGACCACAACCTCCTGAACTTCCTATGCTTTCAAATCCTGATTCCTGCTTCTCCTTCCTCATGATAGCATCCACTTCCTGGATCCCTCCCTACTTTTCTAGTGGATTGCCAACTGTGGTCCAATGAATAATGACCCTCCCAAAGGTTTCCACATCTTAATCCCTAGAACCTGTGAATATGTTACCTTACATGGAAAAGGGATTTACAGATGTTATTAAGTTTAGGATCTTGAGATGAAGTGATTTTCCAGGAGCCCAAAGTAATCACAAGGATTCTTATAAGAGGGAGGCAGGAGGATTAAAGTCACACAAGGTGATATGAGGATGGAAGCAAAGACTGGAGTACGCAGCTATGAACCAAAGAAAGTCAGCAGCCTTTAGAAGCTGGGAAAGGCAAGAAAGATTCACCCTGGGGAAGTAGGGAAGACCTAGCACTGACACCTTGATTTCAACCCAGTGAAACTCATTTTGGATTTCTGGCCTCCAGAACTCTAAGATAGTAAGTGCTGTATAAGCCATCAAGTAGGTGGTACTTTGTTACAGCAGCCATAGGAAACTAATATACAACCATAGCTGAGTGGCCTCTTGATTCAGTTCTGAAAGAGCCAATGGTCAATAATTTGTTTTTCCCTTCACCCTAGACTTCTTCTTGCCAATTCTCAACTGACTTCTATTACAATTATGGAACTTTTCATTCCTACACATCCGTTTTTGAGTGATGTTAGAGCAGACCTTAAACTAGTTAATTAGGATCATTTATGAATTGCTGAATTATATAAATTTTCTTTTTCCTTGAAGATTTCTCACCAGTGGCTCAGTAGCAGACGCTGAAAATATTTCTACTCTCTCTGGGTTACCAAATCCACTTCCACCCATTTCAGTCTTGAATGAACCCACCTTCTCTGACAAAATTGAGATAATCTACAACCTTTCAACTTTTCTTCTATCTTTTATTTAGAACTGTTTTTAAATATATAATTTATTTTTTCTTTTTAATTGATATATAGTAGTTGTACATGTTTTTAGGGTACACATATTTTGATAGATGTACACAAAATAGTTAGAAAAGAAGATTGGAATGTCCCCAACACAAAGAAAAGATAAATGTTTGAGGTATAGATATTCCAATTACCCTGATTTGATCATTACACATTGTATACATGTATCAAAATATCACATACACCTCCTTCTGCTTTTAACTGCCTCTTTTCTTCTCCCTTGTCTCAAATTCAGTGCCCCTTTTCCTTCTCAGTTCTATGTACGTCCTCTCCATATCCCCTAGATCCCATGCCATTCTGCATCTTCCTGGGTCTCACACCATCTATTAGCTTCAATCACTGAGGTGCATAAGGAGTCTACTTCACTGGGAGCTCCACTCCCAGGTTCAGGGAAGCACTACCTAAACCATCCAAGATAAAAATCATTCTCAAGTTGTTTCTCAAGGTCCCCAAAGCTAGATCCACAGCTTGTTTCCTCTTACCATATTTTCTTGCTTTAAATATAGAGACTTCCTCAAGTTGAAGAGAGCATTCTATTGTTTTGCCTTTTGGAGACACACAGGAAAAATAATAGACACAATGACATTAATAGGAATTATCTAAGATCAAGTGGATTGCAAATATTCTATACCATTGTCTCCATAAATATAAAATGATCCATTTGTTTTGTTTTGTTTTGTTTTGGAAATTAGGGTCACTCTTCCCATGATACCTAAAGAACTGTGCCCTTTGTGTAATAGACACTCACTAAATATTTATTGAATTAAATATTCAAAACAGCTCATTGAAATGGACATTTTTCATGAACTTCATCATCATGAGCATTGGACTCTTAACCGAAACAGCTAGATTTGCCTTCAGGTAAGAATCTCTCCATCTCTGTCCCCATAAATTTGTTACAAAAAAATATTTTCATCAGTGTATAACCTTTACCATGTGGCTTCCCACTGTGAAAACAGAATTATGTGCTTTCTACTGCTGACACTGATATATGCTTGTTATAGGCTTCAAAAATGTCATGTAATAGTTCCAAAAATTTTTGTTGGCAATTGAAGCCCATGGATGAAGAGAAAGAAGCATAAAAGGGAACAGTTGTGTATATATATGTGTGTGTGTATATAAATACATAATAACTGACATTATGTCGATGTTAAAGATGTCAACATTTTGGGGGAAAAATATTGCTTATTTTAAAATGTCTAACATTATTCTAGCCAAATAAATAAAGAACCAAGCTCTTGGAGAAATATAATCCTTTTGAAAAAGATATAGATTTTTTCATATAGCTATTTTCTTTTTGCTTAAATTAATTGCATGTGTATGTAAAGCACACAGACCTATATTTAAAAAGTATATTACATATACTAACCTTCTCAAAATTTGTATTTTCAATCTGTGAATTTACATATATATGAAATATATAAACCATTTCAACGATAGTACCAGAATACATTTTAAATCCCAATTTATGAAAATATCTTAAAGAAATTATGAAGACATTTAAATAAGAAAAGCAATATGGAGTACTGAGAAGAAAGTACATGTTTGAGCTAAATCAACCTGGATTTGAACCTTTATCACTCACTATGTATTATTTCATAAGTTCAATCCCATTAATACCAAAAATTACATATAATAATATTGTAATTCTCATCATCCTCAATGTTATGGAGCTTAAATGAGTCACAGCCTTTCCAAAAACATGGATTTCTTTTCTTCCTTCTGTTTAAGAACTATATCTAATTTTTCCCCCAAGAATGCCCAACACAATGCTTTAAACAAAGTAGATATTCAACAAATGTTTACTAAGTCAATCAATGTCTTGCAAATCACTTGGCAATGCACATTATCTATTTTCCTCCACACTGAGAAAAAACCTTCACAGATCAATCAAGTTAATCATTTCCCTTAACCTAAGAACTACACCTCATTTTCTTTCAGAGAACTTTACATTTTGAGTCTCTATGAGTTTCTTGTAAATTATCTGTCTTCCATGGGGCTTGGCAATCAAGTGGCTAAAAAGAAAAGACATGCCAAAATTTAAGGAAAAGGAAAACACATCATTTTAGCCATGGTATTGTTTCAGAAGGTTTTATACACTTGACCTTTGATAAACATGTTATTTTTCCCAACAGCTATTCCTGATTTTACTCCAAGGTGGCTTTCCTAAGACCAGAACAAGCTCATGAAAAAAGAGCCCAATCAGGAAAGGGTGGTTAGACTCTAATCACCCTGGGCAGTCCCTGCCTCTTTTCCTTGGTGCTCCTCATTCCCTTGCAGGTACCAACCAGTCCTTTAGCATCCTCATGGGGCCCCTCTCTAGGATTTGGGGAGTGAGCAAAAGAGTCAGCACATCCCAATTTATAGAGGACAGACCATGTGCAGGGGCTTCACAAACATCATCAACTTTCACCCTTCCAGCATTCCTGCTAGGAGTCCCTCCTTCATTTTCAGAAGAGAGACATTTGGGGTTCAACCAGTTTCAACAGATCATTTGCCCATGTCACAGAAAAAGGAAGGATTAGACCTAGATTTCTTTTTCTTAAGATACATCATATATCACACAACTTGCCCTTTTAAACTATATAGTTCAGTAGTTTTTGGTACATTCATGATGTTGTGCAACTATCACCACTGTCTAATTTGAGAACATTTTTATCCCTCTAAAAGTAAACCCCATACTTTTTAGCAGTTACTCCTTACAACACTCCACCCTCAGTCTTAGGCAACCACTACTTTCTGTCTGTATGGATTTACCTATTCTGTACTTTTTATATAAATAGAATTTCATATTCTTTTTGTAAAAGAAAGAAGTAAACTAGGATATATTTTATATACATATAAAGAACCTATAGAAAGATATTTTAGTCTGTTTGGGCTGCTAAAACCAAATACCTTAGACTGGGTAATTCATAAATAATAGAAATTTATTTCTTACAATTCTGAAGGTTAGGAAGTCTAAGATCAAGGCACTGGCTGATTGATGTCTGGTGAAGGCCTGCTTACTGGTTCATAGAGCCTTCTCGTTCTGTCCTCATATGGTGGAAGGGGCGAGGAAGCTCCCTGGGGTCTCTTTTATAAGGGCACCAATACCATTCATGAGGCTCTGCCCTCATGACCTAATCACCTCTCAAAGTCTCCACCTTCAAATACCATCACATTGTTATTACGTTTAAATATATGAATTTTGGAGGTATACAAATATTCAGTTTATAGCAATGAGGGAAGGGGAAACTGAAGAGATTCTAAGGGTAAGAGGGGCTCAACCCACCACTGTCTGCAGGGGCCGGGGGAAAGCAAGAGAAAGAATGTAGGCAGCTGCTGGAAGCAGAGTGGTCTGACTGACAGCCAGCAAGGAAACAGGGACCTCAAGCCTACAACCGCATGGAATTGAATTGGCCAACAACTCCAAAGAACTTGAAAGTGGATTTTTCTCAGAGTCTCCCGAGGAGTGCCTAGTTGGCTGACACATTGATTTCAGCCTTGTGAGCCCCTGAGCAGAGAAACCAGCCAAGCCAACTCCACTTCTGACTTACAGGGCAGTGGGATTTTGTGTTGTTTTAAGTTGCTACATTTGTGGTAATATGTTGCAGCAGCAATAGGAAACTAATACATACCAAGCTGTATCATTTTTCTTCTTATTATAAATGAAGATTGAAAGCTAGTGGAAAACCAAACAGACCATGCTAAGATAATTGAAAGTAAGGCTAGTTTCTCAGTGACATAACTTATCCAGTCAAAAGGCCATGGTAGTTTTTAAATTTTGTTTTGCATACCTACGCTTAATAATTTTAGTCTGAAAATTGTAATTTTGACAAAAATCCCCAGGGAAGCAAATCTTTCTAGTAAAACTTGAATGGCAGGCTTATTATCCCAATGTTCTCTGTCTCCTAAATCTAGAGCCTTCCCTTAATACTGAAATTCCAGGATATAAACATGGTTTCTTTCATTTTTAAGAAGTCGGTTAAAACTGATAAAAATTAAATTGATAGACTCTAAAGAGACAGACACTTGGCTTAAAGGAGGATGTTTGCCTTATCTAGTTGAAATGTCTAAAGGTTAACTCTGCACTTTATCTAACCCTTAACCATACAGTTTTTCCTTTTGGTATTGGGTATGTTCCAGAGCTTTTCTAAAAGAGTTTAATGTTATTACATGGGGAAAAGGGTCAAATAAGTGGTCTTTAATACAGAATTAAGATGAAAGTTCTAAGAACACCATTTCTCTTATAATGATTTAGCTCTATATAGCTAACTACTTTGTGTGAAAACAAAAACATTTCAAAATTGACTACATTCTATGAGAAAAAGCAGAAATATTTTTCCTACCTAATTTTTTGGAAAAGTTAAATTAATTAATATTGAAAAAAATCCTACAAATTAATCTAGTTGTTGGGTAAAATCTACTTATTTTTAACATCATCTCTCCTCTTCTAAGACCTTCTAAGCACCTCTTGCTACCCACTGCTGATCAATATTTATTTCAGTAGTTCTCAACCCGGGGAGATTTTGCCTCCTAGGGCACATTTGGCAATGACTGGAGATGTTTTTGACCGTCACAACTGGGGGTGTGCTAGTCAATCTAGTGGGTAGAGGCCAGGGGTGCTGCTGAACTTCATACAATGCACAGGACAGTCCCCTCTACAGATAATTGTCCAGCTTCCAAATGACAATAATGCCAAGTTTGAAAAATTCTGGTTTAGGTGGATCTGGAGAGGTGGGTCAGTAATGAATAAAGATATGGGGTTCTCCATTTAGGACAATTAATGAAAGCCATGTTAGTACAGGATTGTTGTGAGACAGGGAGAGGGATCAGGAAAGAAAGAGGTTTGACCAATGTCTATATTAAACTATATTAAAGTAACAGAAAGAGGGACCAAAAAGTAGAGGCAAAAACCAAGTGATCAGAGAAATAGGAAGACAAGGATAACAGAGTGTCACAAAAATAAGGGGGAGACGATTCTGAGGAAGACCTGCTCAGCAAGGTTGAATGCTATGGAGCAGGAGTGTTGAATGAGCACTAAGGAAACACCATGACTTTCATACGAGGATATTATGGGTGACCTCCGAAATATAAGCTTTAAGTGAACAGTGAATTTTGGGGAAGAGTTCAAGGCTTGAAGGAATAGGAACAGATGCTTGTTTTTTTTTTTTTTAATTTCTGTTTATTTTTGTTGTTTTATTGCCTTTTTAAGACAGAAAAAAATGGAGAATGTGGTTATGTTGACAAAACCACCACCAGGCAGGATAAAAAATATCATTGTGCTAAAAATTATCCTCCAAAATAATTAGCATTTCAATAATTTTAATTTTTTTCACAATTTCAAGCAATCTCAACATTTAAAGAGGCATATATCACATATGACATTTAAAGGGAGATATGAACTATCTTGTGAAAACTGAGACATAATTCAATACAAAGAAGATACTCTTCCCTCCTTGTTCTTCTTATACCTAGTTGTAAACTCCAGTTTATGCAACATCCAACAATTGAAAGTTAATTGGATCTGAACAGTTAGTCAACTGGGATGAAGGGAATGCAAAGAGGAGAGCATTGCTTATACTGCTCTCTGGCATGATGACAACCAGTTGGGAAACCAATTTGGTTTTTGTATTTTTCAGCTGATTTTTCTGAATAGTATAGAGAGGTTAACTCTGATTTTCCCATTTAAAACCTAAATGGATTTGACATCAAAACTATTTCTTTAAGTAAAGCATAAAAATAATCTATTCAACTGTCTGCCTCCTTCATGCTGGGCTGCTGGTTGCCATGCTGGACTGCGAACTGTCACGCCAGGCTTGAAAAGCCATTGCTTCACATAAAACCCAGGCCCGCCCCCATGGTCCCACATAGCTCTTGATGGGCATGCTCAGTGGCTTCTTGGAAAAGGCCTGAGAGCTGGAAAGAGCTGGAAAGTCACTATGGAGCAGCAGACAGAGTCAATCAAACGAGAACTTCCTTTGGGCAAGTGCAACTACAGGAAACAATAATAGACTTCAGATTTCTGGGAGGGATTCTTCTTATCCAGTCTCTTAAAAACAGAAAGCTTCTCTCAGATCCTTAAGAAAATTTAGTTCTAGCTTTCTTTTAGCTTTGGGTTGGAGGGAATGTAGCTGAGTAATAACTAACAAGTATAATGCATTCATGGGGGGGTGGCCAAGATGGCCAAATAGGAACAGCTCCAGCCTCCACCTCCCAGCGTGAGCGACACAGAAGATGGGTGATTTCTGCATTTTCAACTGAGGTACCAGGTTCATCTCACTGGGCGTGTCGAAAAGTCGGTGCTGGTCAGCCAGTGCAGCCTGACCAGTGAGAGCTGAAGCAGGGTGAGGCGTCGCCTCACCTGGGAAGCTCAAAGCGGAAGGGAATTCCTTTTCCTAGCCAAGGGAAACTGAGACACACAACACCCGGAAAAGCGGGTAAATCCCACCCTAATACTGTGCTTTACCAAGGGTCTTAGCAAACGGCACACCAGGAGATTATATCTCACACCTGGCCCAGAGGGTTCCACGCCCACGGAGCTGCCCTCATTGCTAGCACAGCAGTCTGAGATCTCACTGCAAGGAGGGCAGCGAGGCTGGGGGAGGGGTGCCTGCCATTGCTGAGGCTTAAGTGAGTAAACAAAGCCACCAGGAAGCTCGAATTGGTTGGAGCCCACCGCAGCTCAAGGAGGCGGGCCTGCCTCTGTAGACTCCTCCTCTGGGGACAGGGCATAGCTAAATAAAAAGCAGCAGAAACCTCGGCAGAGGCAAATGCCCCTGTCTGATAGCTTTGAAGAGAGCAGTGGATCTCTCAGCAACACTTGCTGTTCAGCAATATTCTATCTTCTGCAGCCTCCGCTGCTGATACCCCAGCAAACAGGGTCTGCAGTGGACCTCAAGCAAACTCCAACAGACCTACAGCTAAGCTGAGGGTCCTGACTGTTAGAAGGAAAACTAACAAACCGAAAGGGCACCCACACCAAAATCCCATCAGTACGTCACCATCATCAAACAACAAAGGCAGATAAAACCACAAAGATGGGGAAAAAGCAGTGCAGAAAATCTGGAAATTCAAAAAATCAGAGCACATCTCCCCCTCCAAAGGAATGCAGCTCATCACCAGCAACGGAACAAAGCTGGACAGAGAATGACTTTGACGAGTTGAGAGAAGAAGGCTATAGTTGATCAAACTTCTCAGAGCTAAAGGAGGAACTACGTACCCAGCGCAAAGAAACTAAAAACCTTGAAAACAGAATGGATGAATGGATAACTAGAATAATCAATGCAGAGAAAGCCACAAAAGAACTGATAGAGATGAAAACCATGACATGAGAACTACATGAAAAATGCACAAGCTTCAGTAACCGACTCGATCAACTGGAAGAAAGAGTATCAGCGATTGAAGATCAAACGAATGAAATGAAGTGAGAAGAGAAGTGTAGAGAAAAAAGAGTAAAAAGAAATAAAGCCTTCAAGAAATATGGGATTATGTGAAAAGACCAAATCTACGTCTTATTGGGGTGCCTGAAAGTGATGGGGAAAATGGAACCAAGTTTGAAAACACTCCACAGGATATCATCCAGAAGAACTTCCCCAACCTAGTGAGGGAGGCCAACATTCAAATTCAGGAAATACAGAGAACACCACAAAGATACTCCTCAAGAAGAGCAACTCCAAGACACCTAATTGTCAGATCCACCAAAGTTGAAATGAAGGAAAAAATGTTAAGGGCAGCCAGAGAGAAAGGTCGGGTTACCCACAAAGCGAAGCCCATCAGACTAACAGCAGATCTCTTGGCAGAAACTCTATGAGCCAGAAGAGAGTGGGGGCCAATATTCAACATTCTTAAAGAAAAGAATTTTCAGCCCAGAATTACATATCCAGCCAAACTAAGTTTCATAAGTGAAGGAGAAATAAAATCCTTTACAGACAAGCAAATGCTTAGAGATTTTGTCACCACCGGGCCTGCCCTACAAGAGATCCTGAAGGAAGCACTAAACATGGAAAGGAAAAACAGGTACCAGCCATTGCAAAAACATGTCAAAATGTAAAGTCCATTGATGCTAGGAAGAAACTGCATCAACTAGCGAACAAAATAACCAGCTAATATCATAATGACAGGATCAAGTTCACACATAACAATATTAACCTTAAATGTAAATGGACTAAATAGTCCAGTTAAAAGACACAGACTGGCAAATTGGATAGAGTCAAGACCCATCAGTTTGCTGTATTCAGGAGACCCATCTCACATGCAGAGACACACATAGGCTCAA